>NW_026055812.1:47137-195023 GCF_023758015.1 Alternaria viburni
CTTATTATATTTATTATATTTATTATATTTATTATATTTATTATATTTATTATATTTATTATATTTATTATATTTATTATATTTATTATATTTATTATATTTATTATATTTATTATATTTATTATATTTATTATATTTATTATATTTATTATATTTATTATATTAATTATATTTATTATACTTATTATATTTACTATATCTATAATATTTATTATATTTATAGTATTTACTATACTTATTATATTTATAGTATTTACTATACTTATTATATTTATTATATTTACTATATTCTTTATCTTTACTATATTTTTTATATTTACTATATTTACTATATCTAGTATATTTATTATCTTTATTATATTTATTATCTTTATTATATTTATTATAATTATTATATTTAGTATAATTATTATATTTAGTGTATTTATTATTTTTATAATATTATTTTTATTTTTTATATTTATTATATTTATTTTATTTAGTATACTTATTATATTTATTTTATTTATTATATTTATTATATTTAGTATACTTATTATATTTATTTTATTTATTATATTTATTATATTTATTATATTTAGTATATATTTTATATTTACTATACTTATTATTACTAAACTAATACTTATAGATTATAAATCTAGCTAAAGCTACTAGACTCTAGTATTATACTTACTTAACTCTAGCTAAAACTACTAGACTTTGCTAAAGCTACTAAACTATACTATTTAACTTAGTAAAATCTGTCTAAAGCTACTAGACTTTACCTTTTCTTTATACCTTTTTAACTTCTCTTAGACGCGTAATTACTTTATACGCTAAAGCTACTAGACTCTATTTCTTTTAGATCTAGTTTATAGTTTATATAAGTCTATGTATATCTATATAGTTTTTTATATAAAAAACTACACCTCTAAGCTCTTTTCTACTACTCTAACTCTAGAATATAAAAATTAAGCTAAATAATATTTCTATACTATATAAAAGGTAATAAAGTTAGCTAGTATAACTAGAACTAATATAGAATAAACGTAGTAAATACTAAGAGCTAAAGTTAGTTTAGATAATAAATAGACTAACTAAGGCTAAGTAAAAATAGTTATATATTTAGATATAGATAGCTTTATAAGTACCTTTAGGCTACTTCTCTACCTAAAGTAGCCTAAGGCCTCTATCTATAGAAACATAAAATAGTAACTTAGATAGTAGTTTTAGATATCTTAACGCCTACTCTACCTAAAGCTTACGCTACTTATATACTTTACTAATAGAATAATAATTAAGTAGCTTATAGCTTTATAAGTATCTTTAGATAGTTACTTTATCTAAAAGTATAGCTAGTAGCTTTATAGATACTTCTAGGTAGCTACTCTACCTAAAAGTATAGAAAGAAATATCTAAAATTTTATAACTTAAAGCTTCTAGAGGCAAAATATATAAAGGTAATTTAGATAGTAGTTAGTAGGTGTTTTTAGTTAACTACTATACCTAAAGATTACTTCTTATATCTCTTACCTATTACTAAGTTATCTTAGAAGCGTTTATACTTTCTTATTTTCTTACTCTTTAGAGTAGCTTATAATAATATCTTTAAATTTAGTAGTAGATTTATAGTTATAGTAGCTATAGCTAGTATATAAATAGCCTACTTCTTTAAGTAAACTAAATTAGATTAAACCTAAAGAGCTATTAAAAGAGCTATTTAGGCGCTAAAAGGTATTACTTTTAGCTACTTATTAATAACCTCTAAAAAGAGTAAAAGTTTAAAAAGCTAGTGCTAAGTAATACTAGAAACTAAACGTAAGCGTGCTAGTGTATTCTACTAACTATTTAAAGTATAGAGATAACTATTTAGAGTATAGAGATAACTATTTAGAGAATAGAGATAACTATTTTAGGCATAGAGATAGATATCTTTAAGTTTAGTAGTAGGTTTATAGTTATAGTAGTAGTAGCTAGTATATAAGTAGCCTACTTCTCTAAGTAAACTAAATTAGATTAAATCTAGAGAACTATTATAAGAGCTAAATAGGCGCTAGAAGGTATTACTTTTAAGTACTTATTAATAACCTCTAAGAGTAGTAAAAGTTTAAAGAGCTAGTGCTAGGTAATACTAGAAACTATTTTATTATCTAGCCTTAATTACTTAGCTTTAGCTAGAATATACTTTTAAGTACTTTTAATACTTAGCTTAGGCTAAAGAGAAAAGATTACTCTATTAGTAGAAGAGCTTACTTATTCTACTAAAAGTGTTATATAGTTCTTCTATAGTAGCTATTACTATTTATATTTAAGTAGTATAAATTTAAAGAGAGTAGTTAGAGTTCTTAGAACTTAGCTATCTACCTAACTAGACTAGTATTAGATAGGTAAGATTTGTAAGAGGTAACTCTTTTAAGCTATAGCGTAATTATTTTTATAAAGTAACTTAAATTAATATTTACGCTAGTAGATAATTAGGTCTAGAGTACTAAACTAGCTAGATGCGCTTTAGAGGCAACTCTTTTACACTTTACTACTAGCTAAATATTTTTATAAGGTAACTTAAATTAATATTTAGCTAGTAGATAAACGTTTTAGGTACTAAACTAGCTAGACGCGCTTTAAAAGTAACTCTTTTATACTTTACTATAAGCTAAATATTTTTATAAAGTAACTTAAATTAATATTTAGCTAGTAGATAGACTTTTTAGGTAGTATTTAGAGTAAATAAGCTTTAGTCTAAGAATTAAAGTAGTATTTTTACTAGTACCTCTACCTATTATTATTCTTATTTATTAGATTAGTAGCTATTAGGCTATACTAGTTACTTTAGTATAGTAGATTACCTCTTACTTAGCTATACTTTTTACTTATTCTCTCTTCTTAGCGTTATTTATAGCGTAGTTTTAGAGTAGATACTACTTTTTAGTTTTATATTTATATACTTTAATACCTAGGTAGTAGTTAGAGAGTTTACTCTTTTTAATGCGTTACCTAGAACTTAGTAATAATTAGAGGCTTATAGAAGTAGGCTAAGGCTTATATTATAAAGTAGTGCTCTAGCGCTATACCTATACTTATACTTAATACTATAGACTTTCTCTTCTTAAGGCGTGTATATAGTAGGCTTACTACTAGTAGTAACGCTAGTTAGGCTTTGTAGTAAACTACGCTTTAGAGAACTTAGTAGAGGTAAATAAATAGACTATCTACTATAATTACGTTTTAGGTACTTTTATAGTAGATAGTTTATAGAGAAGATAGCTAGAGTTATTTTTAACACTAGCTCTCTATTTAAAATAGCTAGAGTATAACTTAGAGAGTAACTTTCTTATAGTAGTAGATAGTTTTATTTAGAGGTAACTCTAGATATTTCTATTATATCTATTACCTAGATATTAAATCTTATAAGTAGTATTTAGATTTTAAATAACGTAGCGTAAAAATTAATAAATAAAAGAGCTATTTTTAATAACTTCTAGTATATAGATTATAGTAGATAGGTTTCTTTAGATATATATATAATCTTAACTAAAGTATCTTAGAATTTATTTTTATTACCTTCTTTTAAGCCTACTTACGCTAGCTTAAAATTAGTTTTATATTTATATACCTTATTATCTAAGTAGTAGTTAGAGACGTTAACTCTAGCTAGCGCGTTATCTAGAACTTAGTAACTATTAGAGGCTTATAAAGATAGGCTAAGGCCTATATTATAAAGTAGCGCTCTAGCGCTACACCTATACTTACGCTTAATACCTAAAGTTCTACTTACTTCTATAAGTAGACACTATTTTTAGAGTCTATAGATTAATAGCTTTACTAATAATTTTACTAGCTTTTTAGAGACTATTCTACTACCTATCTACGCTTTATATATATAAGGTAGTGTAAGCTTTCTTCTTTTAAGGCGTATATATAGTAGACTTACTACTAGTAGTAATACTAGTTAGGCTTTATAGTAGACTACGCTTTAGAAAACTTAGTAAAGGTAAATAAATAGGCTGCCTACTATAATTGCGCTCTAGGTACTTTTATAGTAGATAGTTAGAGTTATTTTAGTAACTTCTTTCTTTAGTATAGTCTACTCTTTTAGAGGTACTATCTTAGCGCTTTAGCGCTCTAGCGTATAATTATTATCTAGTTAATTCTACTAGTAGTTATATACTTATCTTAAGAATTAAGCTATATATATCTAAGTATAAGTAATTATACTATAAAACTATAAATAGCTTATTAAAATAGTTAGCCTTATATACTACCTCTCTAGGTTTCTAGAAAAGAAAGACACATCTCTCTTTTAGAGAGAATACCTTTTTAGTAGTATTTTATAGAATTATAGCTTTCTAGCTATAATAGTTAAGTAACCTTCTACTCTACTAGCTATTAGGTTCTATAGACCTAGGTAGTAATAGGTAAATAAATAAGAGTTAAGTTTTAAAGTTAACCTACGCTCTAGAAAAGGTTAATATATTTAAACTAGAGAATTATAGTTATAATTAGAGCTAATCTATAACATCTACTACTTTAATATAGAGTAACCTATTAAATATACTACTAGAAAAGCTAAGAGAGGTTTAGAGTTATAAGAACTATATATAAGAAGTAACTAGTAATTATATATTTAGAGTTAGAGTTAAACCTAACTATAATATAGAAGTTAGTTATATTTACGCTAGTCTCTCTATTACTTCTATAATACTAAATCTATTAGAGAGTAGTTCTAAATTCTAGGTTAGATGCTAAGTTCTTTCTAAGAGACTCTTTACTAGAACTCTTAGTATTATAACTAAAGATAAGTTCTAGCTTACTTTCTATAGGTTATTAGCTTATAGGTAGCTAGCTTAATTTACTCTAACCTACTCTTAGATAGATCTAAAGCTAAAAAAGAACGCGCGTAAGCGTAAGTAGTAGTAAACCTTAATACCTTTAATTAAATACGTTAAAATTTAATTATCTAAATATAGGTACTAGAAACTTATCTAACTAGTGTTTATATAGAGAGGTAAAATATTTATCTTAATTATTATTAGTTACTACTTTTATAGAGTAGTAATAGAACTCTTTACTCTAATCTACTCTTAGATAGATCTAAAGCTAAAGAAATAATACGTGTAAGTATAAGTAGTAGTAAACTTTAATACCTTTAATTAAATAAGTTAAAATTTAATTATCTAAACGTAGGCACTAGAAACTTATCTAACTAGTGTTTATATAAAAAGGTAAAATATTTATTTTAATTATTATTAGTTACTACTTTTATAAAGTAGTAATAGAACTTTTTACTCTAACCTACTCTTAGGTAGATCTAAAGCTAAAGAAATAATACGTGTAAGCATAAGTAGTAGTAAACCTTAACACTTTTAATTAAATAAGTTAAAATTTAATTATCTAAATATAGACACTAGTACTTATCTAAGCTAGTATTTATATAGAAAGGTAAAATATTTATTATAATCTTTATTAGCCTTAGAGCTAGTATTAGAACCTAAGAATAGATTTAGCTTCTATAAAAATCTTATCTTTTTTATACCTACTATTAATAGAAAGCTTTTTAGAGTATACTTTACTATTAGCTAGTATTATTAAGTATTAAGTTTACTTAGTATAAGACCTTAAATTATAACTAAAACGTAGAAGTAAATATAGATACTCTAACTAAACTATTTATAGTTTAGAAAATAGAAAGGTACCTTAGAGTACTTTCTAGTAGTAGAAGATATAGTTAGATATAAGTAAAAAGTACCTAATATTAAGGTTTACTTTTTTACTTTACTTTTATAAAATCTTTTCTTTTTTATACCTACTATTAATAGAAGACCTTTTAGAGTATATTTTACTATTAGTTAGTATTATTAAGTATTAAGTTTACTTAGTATAAGACCTAAAAATATTATAATAATATTTAAAGTTAGTAATATTCTATAATACTTAGCTTATATTATAAGCCTAGTAACCTTTAGGTCTAATAGTTAAAAGCTTACTTTAGTAGCTTAATAACTAAAAACGCTCTTTTTAGAGTACTAGAAGTACTACTTCTAATAGTCTTAAGTTAGAAAAGTAATATTAAAATAGAAATTAATAATAGCTATAGCTTTATAGAAGTACTTTTTAGTGTTACTAAACTATATATAGAATTTAAAAATAATTAGAAAACGCTCTTTTAGAGTGCTAGAAGCGCTACTTCTAATAGCCTTAAAGTAGAAAAGTTATATTAAAATAGAAATTAATAATAGCTATAGCTTTATAGAAGTATCTTTTAACGTAGCTAAACTATAGATAGAATTTAAAAAAAAATTAGAAAACGCCTTTTACAGAACGCTAGAGAGAAGCTTATCTCTAGAGGCTATAATAGCTACTTCTATCTTTAGGTAGAGATTAGCTAAAGTAGTAAGCTTATTTTAAAATTCTTTAGGTTAGCTAGTAACACTCTATAGCTATAATAGCTAGTTAAGAAATTAAATAGTATCTCTTTAAGTAGATTTTAGCGTAAAAGATAATTTTTTTAATAGATTTTTAGTAAATCTAGTATCTAGTTTCTATACTAAGATATAAAAAACTTATTAAGTACTTTCTAAACATCTCTTCTACTTTACGCTAGTAGGTAGCTAGAGATAAAATATAAAATTAGGTACGTTTTAAAATTAATATTTAATAGTATATACTAATATTTAGATTAATTTTATAATACTACTTAAAAAGAGTAGATTAGATAGATATTTAATAGTAAGTACTAATATTTTATATAGTTTATAATACTACTTAGAAAGAGTAGGTTAGGTAACTATTTAAAAGTATATACTAATATTTAATATAGTTTATAATACTACTTAGAAAGAGTAGGTTAGATAAAGTTATAGATAAAGGTAAGAATTTATTATTAGTAGAGTAAAAGTGTTACCTAGCCTTAAATCTATTACTAAAATACTCTTCTCTTTACTATCTAGCCTATAGATATTATAACTAACTATTTATAGTCTTACCTTTAAAGTCTAGCGCAAAGAGCTTATAGTACGTTTATCTAGATAAGAATAGCGTTTAAGACTACTATTACGTTACTAATAATAGCGCTCTATTTTTATTATCTATACTTCTACGTAAACTACGTAAGTAGAGTATTAGTATTTTTAGGTATAATTCTCTATTTATTAAATACTTACTTACTATATAAAAACACTATAAGTAGAACTAGAAATATTATATCTAGATACTAATATATTATAGTAACCTTCTTACTAGTTACGTAGAAGTATTAGCTAAGTTTATACTTATAGTAGATATAGGTTACTAGAGTCTACTAAGTATACTTCTTAAAGTAATCTCTAAACTTCTTATAGCTCTTTAGCCTAAGAGCCTAACGTATTTTATACTAGCTATATTTAGCGTATAAGTAATTATACTAGTTTATAGTACCTACTACCTAATAAATTAGATAACTACTAGCTAACTCTTATAGTATCTTATAAATTTTAGCTTTGTCTTTAGCTTTCTTTTAAATTAAAGCTACTAATTTAGACTAATCTTTACTATAAAGGTTATAGTTAGTAGCTAAAATTTTAGTGTAGATTACTAGCTAGCTATCTAGAAAGTAGCTTAGAATACTTCTTTAGTAGGCGCCTTAGCTAGTATTAATAAAACTTTATATAGCGTCTTTATCTAATAAGCACTATAAGTTATTAGTTAGTTTAGCTATCTAGAGCCTCTACGCTAAAAGCTATTTAACTAATATAACTAAATTAACTAGCTTACTCTAATAACTAGCGCGCTCTAATTCTTATATAAAGTTAATTATTCTATATAGAGAGCTAGCGTAGAGTACTCTTATAATCTTAGAGTAGTTAATACTAGTTTCTAGAGATAAAGTAGCTATAATTAGACTTCTACTAGTAAGCTAGGTTTTTAAAGCTTATAAGTAGTAGTCTAACTCTAGCTAAGTATAAAAGTAAAGATAGTCTAACTTCTTCTCTATTTTTTTACACTAATCTATATACTAGTAATAGATAATTACCTTTTTATCTAGAAGTAGCTAGCGTAACTAGTGTTTAGTAATACTTTCTACCTCTTATAATAGTTTCTCTAGCTAATATCTCTAAACTAGGTACTAAATATTTATACGTATAGTAGAAGCGCGTATAATATATAAAGTTCTTATACTTATAGTATACTCTAGTTTAAGCTTAAGTAGAGAAAGTTAAGTAGTAGTAAGTAATACTATCTACGCTAAAATAGCGCGTAGGTAAGTAAGGTAAGCTAACTTTAGGCGCTAGTTATAGCTAGTAAACGTTAAATAATATTTATTAATAATAATACGCTTAAGTATACTACTCTAGCTTAGCATATTTATAAAGGTAAGAAACTTATACTCTTCTATAGTATCTACACTAACTATAATTATAGTAGCTAGAGTATACTTAGTATACTCTACTAGCTATTTAATTATTAGAATTTAGGCCTCTACTAACTAGCGCTTTAGATCTTAAATTAGCTTATAGAAAAGTATAATAATAATAGTAACTTCTAGGTCTAAAAGATAAGTAGGCGCTATAAAGAGAAGACTCTTACTACTACCTATTAGAAGTACTATAATAAGTAGCGTCTTACTAGCTAGAATTACTTATAGTGTAATTTTCTACTCTAGTAATTTAAATATAAGTAAGCTTTCTTTCTATATAACCTTATAAACTAAGGCTTAAAGATTAGAATTACTAATTACTATAAGCCTTTTATTACCTATAAGCTAGTAATTAGGTAGACTAGTTAACTAGGCAGCTCTAGTATTACTTCTTTCTTTACCTAATATACTACTCTTTATTACGCCTTTTAGTGTAAGCTTAGTAGATAAGGCGCTTAAAAGTTAAAGAAATAAGTACTACTAGCTACTTAAAGTTTAAAATAGTTTAAGTAAGTAGTAGCTAAGATAGAATATAATACCTATTTTAATGCTATAGTAAAGAGTGCTTATAAGCTCTAAGTAGCTAGCCTAAAGATCTAATCTACTTTTAGGCTATATTTTAGGCTCTTTCTATTTACTTTTAGTAAGTGCTTTCTTTATACTTTTACTAAACTTTAAGCTAACTACCTTACACCTAATTATAATAGTAGTATAGTAGTACTATAAAGTAGTAAGCTAGTAGCCTAACTAGATTCTAGTCTTATAGATAATAATATTACTAAGCTAGTTAGTCTTCTAAGAGCTAGTAGTAGTTACCTAGATATAGTCTATTAGAGAAGTGCCTTACACTTTACTTTTAAGGTACTTAGTAAGTAGCTAGATATACGCTAGGTAGATAGTAAATAACTAACTAACTTACTAGAGTAAAAACTATAGAATAACTTTAGACTTATTCTATAAGGCCTAACTTTTGTAATACTAGCTAATAAACACTATCTAGCTATTTATAATAAATATGTTTTAGTCTTATATATAGCTATTATAATAGTAGATAAAAGTAATTTTAGTGCTTCTAGTAGGCTGTCTACTAGTAACGTAGATAAGAAAGAGAAGAATTTTAAGAAATTAGTCTACCTTTTTTAGATAGCAGCGCACTACCTAGAGTTACTAGAAAGAATTTTAGAGGCTGCGTAGTTTATAGCCTTAAGAACTAGCTAGTATCTTAGATATAGTCTTTTCTAAACTATCTACTAATTTATTATTAGAGCGTAAAAGAAAGAAGTAGCCTCTTTAGCTAAAGATAATATTATTCTAAATCTTTATAAGTAGTATTTAAAATTACTCTATCTCTATAGTAGTCTAAAGTAAGTTCTTCTAAAGAACGTTCTTCTTCTTTTATAGTATACTAGTAACTATTACTTAAAAACTAGTTAATAAGATTAGCTAACTATACATATATAAAGTACTTCTATCTTTAGACTACTATAAGATAGAGGCGTTAGTAGTATTTAATATAATATACTTTAAATATACTAAAAGGCTTAGTATCTTACTAAAGAGGCTGTACGTACTATTAACTAGGTACTACTTTCTTATCTAGATAAAATTCTCTTTATCTTGCTTAGTCTACTACTAGTAATTAGCTATAGAAAGTAGAATTTTAATAGCTAACACGCGTATATAGTATACTACTTCTACTAGTATATAAAAGTAATTATAAGCTTCTTATAGGTAGTTAGTAGTCTTATTAATACTTATAATAGTAAGAAAGTAAATTAACCTACTACTAAAGAGCTTATCTCTAGTAATATAAAATATAAACTTTTAAAATAAGCGTAGAAGATAGATAATTTAAAAGGCTAGGCTATCTAGATATATAGCGCTAATAAAGTTTCTAGTAAGTTACTTTTAGTAGCTAGTCTAAAAGAATAGCTACTTTATATTACGTATTTTGTCTTTATAGTGTAGTAAAGAGCTAGTCTAACTATTAGTATCTAAATCTAGTTTACTCTCTACACTAAGCTAAGTTTAAAATAAATTACTTCTACTACTATTAGCGCTTATCTCTTAAACGTTATAGATACGTAGTAGATAGTAGATAAAGCGTTTTATATACCTAGTATACTACTTCTAACTTTCTAGATTTTATAGGCGTACTATTAGGCGTAGGTTAATTTACTTAGTATTAGAGCTTTATAACTAGCGTCTACTCTTAAGCCTAAGAGTAGAAAGCTTACTAACTACTTATTTAATTATTTATTTAATAATAGTAGCTGCCTAAGTAAGTAGCGTATTATCTTTATTAGGTATATAGCTTACTTAGTAAAGATAGAAAAGATTATACTTAGTAAGATAAATTAGCTAGTAATTTCTCTTAAACTAGCTAGTGTAGTTAGTTTTTATAACTATAGTGTTAGCTATAGTAAGTAACTTTATATACTTTACCTATAAACTTTAAATTTCTTATAATATAAGTAAAATTTTGCTAAAAAAAGTACTACTTTTATCTTTAGTAATAGGCTATACTTTAAAGTATTTCTAAAAGCTACTAGTGTAGAAGAATATCTACGCTTAAATATAAGCCTAAAGCTTCTAGTCTTAGAAGCTTATTCTCTAGTTATAGACCTTATTATAATAGCGCTAAATCTTATTATAGTTCTTAGTAATAAATATATAGCCTATATAGGTGTAAGAGTAGGCTAGAATTAGAGCGCCTAGAAGTAGTATTAGTAGTTAATTTAGTAGTAGAAGAGTAATATCTCTTAGATTAGTAAGTAGAAGAGTGCTAATCTAATAGCGTTTATCTAGCGCTTACTACTCTTTCTTCTTAACTTAGTAAAATTTCTTAAGATATCTAGTCTAACTATAGATAGCGCTATAGTCTTTATAGATAAGAACTTAGTATACTAGTAGATAGCTTAAGTAGTTACTTAGATTTTAAATTTTAAGCGCTAAGCCTTAGAGCTAGTAAATAGATAGAGCTATTATAGGTGTTATAGGTAGAGTGTTAGCCTAAAGACTAGTAAAAGCGCTAGTTATAAAGTAGCTAAGAAGTAAAGTCTTTAGCTATATAATTACTTTTATAATATCTACACTATAGGCTACACTTTATAAATTTAATAGTACTTTTTATTTATTAAAGAGTAGAGCTATAACTCTATAGTAATAGAAGAGAGAATATTAATATAAAAGGTAGTGTTATAAGCTTAAAATATAAAGAAAGCTAATTACTAATTAGCTTATCTAACTTAGATAAGCTAGTAGAGCGTAGATAAATAGTCTTGTTAATAATATTATAGGCTCTATATACTATCTTATCTAAGAAGTTAACCTACTTCTAATACCTCTTACTTTCTCTGCGTACGCTCTACACCTTATTATAGTATAATTTAACTTTACTCTTAGCCTTAGTTACCTTTTACTTATAGTGCATAGCTAATCTTTTAAGATATTTCTTCTCTTTATAAATAGCTATAATCTTCTTAGTATAGTAGTAAATAAGCTATATAAGAGACCTAACGCAGACAGCGCTCTCTTTAAATTTATAAAATAGCTACTTAGCTATTTACGTAAGATTACTATAGCGCGTAGTAATAGTGCTAGTATAGAAGAATATAGTAGAAAGTAAAGTACTCTAGTATTTATAAGAGCTAGTAGTGCTCTATTATTTAGAAGAGCTAGTAGTGCTCTAGTATTTAGAAGAGCTAGTAGTGCTCTAGTCTTTAGAAGAGCTAGTAGTTATTGTACTACTACTAGGCTTAAAGAAATTACCTAGTCTTAGCTTCTTATAAGATTATAGAGGTAGTAGAAAAATAGGTTAGAGTAGTAGTAGAGCTTACGTCTATAGTAGAGACGCGTTAATTTTAAAGTAAGCGCGTTTAGTTAATATAATTCTAGTAGAAGAGAAGGTATAAGTAAGTAGATATAAAGGTAGTATACTATAGTAAGATAAAATAAGGTGCCTAAGGCGTAATTTAGTAAGAAGATAGATAGAAAGGTAAAGATAATAAGTAGTAAGACGTAATAAGAGAAGGTAGAGCTAGCGCGCTCTAGAGCTAGAGAAATAATATTCTAGGCTAGCTAGCTACTAATACTAAGTATAATAGAGTATATATAGCTGTAGAGGCACTAAATTTAACACTAGAGGCGCCTATTTTAAGTGCTTAATTTAGTAACTAATTCTAACTATAGGCGCTTAATTTTAGTTTTAATTTAAGTCTAAAATTTAGCTATAGATATTAAAATTTAGCTATAGGCGTTAGATTTAGCTATAAAGGTGCTTTTTTTTAGCTATAGAGGCACTAATCTCTAGCTATAGAGGTGCTTATTTTAAGTACTTAATTTAGTAACTAATTCTAACTATAAGCGCCTAATTTTAGCTTTAATTTAAGTCTAAAATTTAGCTATAAGTATTAAAATTTAGCTATAAGCGCTAAATTCTAGCTGTATATAGGCTATACTAGCGGCAAGCGTAGTAATTACGTAAAGAACTTTAAAATTTAGCTCTAAACTTCTCTACTCTATAACTTTACAACGTAAGTAGCTATTAACAAGCTAAGTGCAGCGTTAAATTTGCGCAGTAATTCTGCACAAAATAGCCTACTTAGATTTTATCTAGGCTCTTAGGTAGTAAAGTTTAAAAGCCTTAGAGCTACTACTTTAGAGCTACTCTCTATTTCTTATTAGTGCTTATTACCTTTACTAAAAATTACTTAGGCCTAGTAGCTCTAAGACGTTCTCTTAGATAGAGTAGTATAAACTACTTATAGTAGACTTTAACTTAAAGTCTACGTATCTAATACTAATAGATTAGAGAATAATAAAGTAGCTAAATTCTAGAATAAGTACTTTAAGCTTAATAAAATAGAAGTTAATACTCTAGCTAGTTAAATAAGAAAATAGTATAAGTTAGACCTCTTCTATAAGAGGTTTAAGTATCTAGACGTAAAAATTAAATTATAAAAATGTAGTATAGAATAGCGTAGAGTATAGTATAACTTACTTACTAAGAAAGTACTTTTTATAAGTATATAGTTAAAGAAACTTAGTAGAGAGCTAATAAAGAAGTTAGACCTAGTACTCTAGAAAAAGTTTAGAGAAAAACTAGATTATAGATAAAAATAGAATATAATAAAGATAAGAATAGAAAGTCTAGAGGTATTTAGTCTACTACTAAATTCTAATAACCTAGATATTTTTATTAAGAAGAGATTAACGTAGACCTATATATAATAATAGATAGAAATAGTTACTATATATAATAAGAATACTTAGGTAATAGTACTCTAGATAAAGCTATTACTACTTATCTACGTATAAGAAAAGCTTCTACTAGATAACTTTAGATTTCTAGAGTAGTTAAATAGAATAGACTTAATAATAAAGCTATTAGCGCTTTTAATAAAGTAAGTATATATTTATAATATATAGTATTCTATACTTTTCTAATAGCTAGATAAAAGATATAGTTACTAAAGTTAGTAACTTAGAGAAAGATTAAAGTAAAGAATAAAAAAGTAGAAAACTAAATATATAAAAGAAGATAAAAGAGTAGTATTAGTAAAAAGGTAATATATAAAATATAGTAGTACTAGAAGAAAAGAAGAGAAATAAGTAAGAGTAATAGTTACTTTTTAGTAGTATACCTACTACTTATCTATGTAAAGGCTATTTTATCTAGAATTAAGTACTAAGATTAGTATAGTTCTTAGATAGCTTTACTTAGTTCTTAAGCTTTAAATAGATTCTTAGTTTTTTATATTCTTAAACTTTTACCTCTAGTTCTTAAACTCTTACTTCTAGTTCTTAAACTAGTATACTTAGTTCTTAAACTAGTATACTTAGTTCTTAAACTAGTACACTTAGTTCTTAGATTAATATACTTAGTTTTTAAACTAGTATACTTAGTTCTTAGATTAACGCACTTAGTTCTTAGATTACTATACTTAGTTTCTAAACTAAATTTATTATGTATAGACTATTCTATGCTTAGTTTCTACTAGGTATTATATATTCTAATATAGTTAGTAAGTATTTAGAAGTTATATCTCTTTTATTATAAAACTTTAAATATTTACCTAATTACTATTATAATTAAATATATTATTTATAAGTTATAAAATATAAAAATATTCTTATTATAAAGCTCTAAAGCTAAATTCTAGTAGTACACTACTTAATTATAGAGATTTAATACTTATTAATATAATAAAATTAAAATACTCTATAAAATAGTTATATTAACTTATAAGTTATAGAATATTATAAAGTACTTTATTAATACTCTAGAGTTTTATATAAAAACACTATTCTTACTTAGTAATAATAGAAAATTCTATAGAGTAAAGTTTAAATATAGTATTATTAAGTATTATAATAGAGTATAGTATATAAGATAAGTACTTAGAAGTAATATAACTAAATAGTTTAATAAAGAAGTATTATTAGAACTAAAGTTAATATTTAGTAATAAGAATAGTATTAGAAAATAGTCTTATAAAGTAGTATTCTAGAGTAATATAAGGTATATATATTTTAAAGTAATTTTAGATAGTAGAGTTATAAGTTAGTATTTTACTATAGTATTAAATAGTTCTATAGTATAGTAGTAAGATAAAATATAGTAATATCTTCTATTTAAAAGTAGAATAGAATATTATAGTAGTATACTATAGTTATATAGTTTTATAGAAGAGACTATAATATATATTAGTTATATAAAGTAGTATTATAATATAATATTATTCTAGCTAATATATTAAAGTAAGTTATATAATAGTATAGAAAAAGAAAGAATTATAAATAACTTCTTTCTATAGATAGATAAGTATTAGTAGAAAATAAGTAATCTCTACTATATTACTTACTTAATAGTAGTACTATTACTAAGTAGTATATCTAATGTAAAGCTTTAGTATACTAGAAATAAGTAGTAGTTAATTAAATCTTTTGTAAAAAACTTAGATAATAACTTTTATACTTAAATCTTTTATACTAGAAGTAATACTCTTATACTTTAAATATATTATAATAATATATAAGTAAACTAGATTTATAGCTTATATACTATATAAAAGTTATTAAAAAAATAAAGTAAATATTTACTTAGAGAAGTAAAATATAAAAAAAATACTAAGACTTTTTATTAACCTAGATTAATAAAATATCTTAGTAAAAAGTATAGACTTTTTTTAATTTAACTTTTCTAAGTAAATATTTACTTTATCTTTCTAATAACTTTTATATAGTATATAAGCTATAAATCTAGTTTATTAATATAGAAAAGATATAAAAAAGTTAGATTTTTTTCTAAACCTAATCTCTAAGTCTATACTATAGTTATAGTAGCTAGGCCTAAGCAGAAACTAAAAGTAAAGTTATAGTCTAAGCTGTAGTATACATTAGATAATCTATAATATCTATATCTAGAAGTATATTATTATTAGTAAGCTATCTACGTAACTATATCTTCTAAAGTTAACTTACTATAAGTAATAGTTTCTAAATATAGACTTTAAGTACGTAAAGGTACTCTTTTCGCTATAAGTTCTATTCTTTAATACCTTTGTAGATACTAAGATTAGAATAAGTAAGGTTTTACAATTTCTAAAGCCTAACTAATATCTAGAGTTATAATAAGTAGAAGTCTTACTATAGTAGTTATATTTTAAGTAGTAGTTACTAAAAGAGAAACTACTGCATGTAAGGTTAAAGCTACTTTCGCAGCGCCTAGTCTTAGAAATACATAGACTACTTATAGCAGTATTAATAATAGAAAGAGTAGTAAGAAGCGCAAGAAAGATTAATCGCATAATACTAAATTACGTATTAATAATTATTAGAGAAACAGTGTTAATACAAGACTAAACAAGTAACAAGTTAACGAAAGAAAGAGCTACTAGACAATATTAGACAGAAGAGATAACAAGAGATAGTGCGGGATACTTTATATTAAAGGCTATAGCGATAATATTTATAGCGCTCGTGATCGCCTCGCTGTCGTAAAGGTGTCCGCTTTAACCAAAAGAGTCGAGCTACACTACGCGAAGCTACAAGCGGGTTGATAAAGCTCTGTCGCGAGAGCGAACTCGATGCGGTAAGCTAAAAGCCGAAATAGAAAACCTATGCTTTCTTTCGAGGTTCTTGTGATGTTGGTCGAGAGGATGTAGGAGATCTAGATTGTGGCAGCCGTACGATGTTCGCGCGGAGCCGCCGAAGATTAGCACCGTTTAGGCTAGGCTGCCGCGACTAGCGCCCGCCCTCTGCGCCACAGGGGTGAGCTTGACGATGCAAGAAGGAAAGAACAGAGTGCGCCTTTAGGTCAGACTGCGGTCTGGTCCTGCATCCGGCTGGTCATTTGGAGTGTTCATCTCCATAAACGACAATAGGGCGTGGAAAAGTGTCAATGCCCAAGCGAACCCCTCGTTCGCGCAATAGCTTTGCTCTGGGCTCCGCGCTCGAATCTGAAGGCTTTCCGCGAGGGAGATTATGTTGGTGAGTCGATAACGGTGGTTCGCACTAGCTTTCATTACAAGTTAACCTCATTCTACATCTGCGTAATCTTCACCGTCCTCATAATGCCATTGTGCCCCGCTGCAGCTGCATCAGCCGTCGCATTATATTTATCCTGCTCCCATTCCATGTTCAACTCGATCGTGCTCCCACTTGGACTCGCATTACCGCTGGTGACGTGCACAGTGTGGTGTTTCGAATCATGATTGCTGAGCTGAATATCGTTTCCGCCTTGCTGGCTTCCTTGTTCCAGGTACCCTGATCGTGAAGGGTGGGCGGAATTCCACATGCGCGAGTGCTTGCGAGAGGCGCTATCATGCGTCGAAATTTCACCAAACACCTGGCGGAGCAAGGGGCGGAGAGTCGCGGCGGCGGAGGTCGCAAGGCCGATTCCGGTTTCGACGGTAGACCATATCGCGACGTCGGTGGTAGTGTATAGGAAGTCGGGTATATCGTTGAGGCCGTTTATGAATGGGATGCGGACGACTGTTGCGGTGGAACCACTTGTGTTGAGTTAGCATACGATGCAAGGAAGACTCTAGAGGCGGAATGAGCTTACATAGCGCAGCAGGCGAGTACAACAACCACCGTCATCTTCTTCCTCTTGTCCATCTGCAAGTTGTGCACGATGAAGATTGGGACAATACTGAATGTCCAGTCCGTAACACAGGACAGTGCAGAGTAGCCGTAGAACGAGTTCACAACGAACCTGGAGGGGATGCAATGTCCTTTGCCGCCGCGGAACTGTTCCCAGAAGAACGAGACAGGCCAGCATTGGAAGGTGAAGACGAAGAAGAAGTACACGCTGTATACTTGGATGGCGATGAGGGCGGTCCAGAGAATCATGCGATGGGTTCTATCCTGGGCGATGCGCAGCAGGAAGATGCCGATGCTCATCTTGAGGAAGATATTCGTAACAACGTATGTGGGCTCGCAAGTCCACCACCACTGGTTCGAGTTGTTAGTCTCATGGAATATACTGTAGACGTGGTATTACACACCTTCATACCGATGGGATACTTTTCATCCGGGATGAGATATCGTCGCTTCCCGGTCCCATTTTGGACACCTAGCAGCGCGGAGCTACAATAGACCAAGAAGGCCGCCAGAGTAAGAACAGAGAAGTAGTCATCGGCCGCGAAGTTCTTCACGAGGACCAGCTTGCAGTAGCATCGAAGCAGTACTAGCAGGGTGCATATACAGATGAAGAAGCCCAAGACACCGGTGAACTCTCCTGATCGATCTTCTCGCGGCATAGTTGTCGGTGGAAATGGAGTCTAGGAATCGGTCCAACTGTGAACCCACCATGCGGGGAGACGGCTATTATTCTGTCCAACCTTCGGCGCGTCCTTTTCCATAGGGGTTGACGAGACTGGGAACAAGACCTCGATACGAGCGCCATGCATGCAGGGACAGGAGAATGGCCTGTGTCGGTGAAGGATTTTCCTTAAGGCGGGCAACACGCGAGAAATCCATGGATGATCCACGATCCGTCTCCACAGCGGCTGGACCCTGACTCGGATAACGCAGGTTTGACGTGATGCTACTCGATCGCTTGGTAATCGCGAAGCTCGGTGAAAACCCACGGAAGGCTGGAAACTGGGTCAATTTCCGGGAGGGTGGTTCCAAGTGTTCTTGGTCGGTTCCATGTGGCTGATCTAGATCTGTGCGGCCTCACCAGGAGCTGCCGCTTGAGCCGCATCTGTTGAGAACTCCAACATCGAGCATCTCGAATGTATCGTAACGTCTTGTTAACACTTTGATGTACTCGCGAGTGTGCGACACGACTTCCTGATGTTAGAGGTAATCGCAAATATGTGCGAACAAGGATGGTACTCTCGATGACACTTGCAGCTTATTCCCGAAGTCCGCTGTCTGTAATGCACGCCGCTTCAACGCTACCGCTGTCAATCCAAGCGTGTCGTATGTCCCTGGTGAGTAATCCTTGGAAAGTGATGCCCGACGCCGGGCTTCGAAGCAGAGGACGGAGGTATGCATAAGGTTCATGTCCGCGGGCTTTGCGATTGTGAAATGGGTGGTCGTGAGCAGCAGGTGGCTGCGCGAGGCGAGACGCCGTGAGCAGATCGATGAAGCCGCGTCGCAAATCTTGATTCGCGCGGTGGGTGGAAGGTCGCGGAAGAGGCAGTCGACGCCGCAGAGTGACAGCGGGCTGATGATAGTCAATCGGAAACGGGGGTTACGCGATCCGGATGATGTTCGCCGGGTTGGGCAGCCCTGTTCGAGTTAGGCTGAATCTAGCTAGCGGCGCCCGACAGGAACGCCCCCGCGCCATGGGCGTAACCTTGACTTCACCACCTCACACGTGAGAAGGGACGTTTTCTCAAGGCCGCCCACAAACTTCACGATGACCTGATACATGCGATATCCTGCAGTACCCGGACGCCGCTGCCTACGTCGGTCAACAAGTCAGCGTGCGTTGCCACACTGGGATCGCTGCAGCCTGGCACTGCCAACATGCACTGCCGCGTGCCGATGCTGTCAGAATGACAAGCAACTGCTGCATCGATGGCGAATAGCTGAAACCTCTTCCACTTGTCGTATTACTGATCCTCGCTGAACCAGGCGCGCTGCATGTTGATGGCAATCGACAGGCGATCAAATGCGACGTTTCGCGCCGCGGTCTGGGGCGAAACGCGGACAGATGCATTTCAGGGCGAGACGTGGTAGGCTGTCATTCGAGCAGCGCTGCACCGGCGGTTGCTACGCGCACTCTTTTTCGGTCGTAAGGCGTACATACTGTAGGCTGCAGACAGTCTCTACTTGACAAGCCGTGGAAACTTCGCCTCGTGCATACGTTCATTCGCCACCCGTCCACGCATCTTTGCACTCCCAAACCTTACTGCAACCGTAGGCTTATTTTGTGTATTCTGCACCTGTACAAATAAAACACCAAACAGGCGTACCGCCTACGTTGGTTTAAGAAGCTCAACTTCACAAGATACGAAGGCAACGTAGCTCCTGCGTTGCCCTACATTTGACTCAGAACAAAACCAACCAGATTACGGCATGTCTCTGCAGTCTCACGAAACGAAGGACTTGCTGGACATTGTCGATAACCTCCGCTCCCGCGGCATCAATCGATGCATCAATCTCCCCGAAATAATCGTATGCGGCGAGCAGTCTTCCGGCAAGAGCTCCGTGCTTGAAGCGGTATCCGGCGTCAAGTTCCCTAGCAAAGACAACCTATGCACCAGGTTCGCGACCGAGCTGATCCTTCGACGAGGCCCAGAGGCACCAATCAAGATGAGTATCGTTCCTGGTTCGCGGGAGAGAGACCGTTCAGACAGCGACCTAGAGAAGCTGCGCAACTTCCACTACTCTCGCTCGTTGGAGGGCTTTGATCTGGGGCCGGTGATTGAAGAAGCCAAAGATGCGATGGGCATCGGAGAGGGCAGCAGCAAGGTTTTCAGCTCTGACATTCTTCGTCTAGAGCTATCGGGGCCTGAACAGCCGCATCTTACCCTGGTCGATCTGCCTGGCTTGTCCCAGGCGGGCAGTCGAACCCAGTCAGACGACGATGTCGAGACGGTCCGGTCGCTCGTGCTCTCTTACATGAAGAACCCACACAGCATCATACTCGCTGTCGTTTCCGCGAAGAGCGACTTGAATCTTCAATCGATCACCAAGGACGTGCTTGACATCGATCCTCGGGGGAAGCGTACTCTTGGGCTGATCACGAAGCCGGACACGTTGGATGAAGGGTCGGATAGCGAGCGGTCTTACTTCGAGCTGGCGCAAAACAGAGGCGTTAGGTTTCGCCTGGGGTGGCATGTGCTTCGCAACAGAGACTATACCTCCATGGACTCGAATACCGAAGAGCGCGACCAAGTTGAAAAGCTTTTCTTCGAGACTGGCATTTGGAGATCGCTTCCATCTGAACTAGCCGGCGTCGACACTCTCAAGCCGAGACTGGGCAAAATCCTCGAGGACCACATCGTCGCACAACTTCCTGAAGTCCTTACACAGATAAGAGACGGTATTGAAGAGTTGAAGATCCTAGAAGAAAGACTCGGAGCTGTTCAGAATGTGCGGGACATGTCACTACTGCCAGAAGGTAGGAGAAGCTTGATGCCAGCTTATGCGCCGAAAGAGAAACAGCACTAACGTTCCTCAGACGCTAGCGATCCCTTCCTACAATTCCGCAAGTATTTAGAACGCGAGGATCACGAGTCCGAGCAAGGCACTGAATCTGGCCACCGAACCTCTATGCTCTCGAACATCTCAGAACCCGCAGAAGCGCCTACGCAGGGAGAGAGCGTTGCCCCTTGGTATGCGTCGTATTCGAAGGATAAATATTTCCCGATCGATACTACGAGCGACCCTTCTCAATGGAAATTCACAGGACCGGCGTATGTGCCGAAGAAGAAAGGTAAGGCGACGAGAGGGCCTTTGTACGTGTAATCCCGAGGGTTGCACGCTAAGTAAGCTGCGATCGTATTGAAGTATACATTATCTTAGGGATAGTTTGTTGGTTAACACATAATAGCATGTATGGGACACAGATGCTGTCGACTTTCAGTGTCTAAGTAGCTGAAATGACAATCATGTACAGACAACATTCCATTCCAGCACCCAGCACTACTGATACCCCTCCGTCCTCGCAGCATGACTCGGCTTCGTCCCCAACCGCATAACCGGACTATTAACAAACTCCTCCAACCCATCATGCGTAAAGAACGTCTGCGCCTTACTAATCTGCACTTCATTCGCGCCTCTTTTCCAGATACTCTCATCGTAACTTGTAACCGCATCTTTCAGACTCGCACTCCCACTTTGCACGCTCTTCAACGCTTCAACAAGACAATGCGCAGAGTAAAACGCGTTATTAGCGCCTTGCCCGCGGTGGAAGGTCATGGCATGCGCCGCATCGCCGCACAGCGTAACCCTCCCGTCGTGATTATCCCACGGAACGGTTTTCCATATCTTGAGCTGATCGCGCAGAACCGGTGTGTTTTCTGGTATCCACTCAATAGCACTCTTATACGGCTCCGCCCATCCATCGCGCTTCACATGCGCTTTAAGCCTTTCCAACCGCCCGTCTTCGTTGTCGTGATCCTCAACGTATTTCAGCGGCCAAGTCGACAGGATCTGAAACGTCCAGGTACTCGCGTCTTTCTCATCGGGCATATCTAGCACGTTCGCGCGGATGTAGTGGCCGGCGGGGTGGATTGCGATGTCCACGAGTGGGTGTAGACGCTCTTTGATGAAACGGGCTTGAGAGGCGGTGTAGGACGCGTTGAAGTTCATTAGGGCGAAGGGGAGGGTGTCCATGTTGCCTTCCTTGGGTAAGAGGCTGCGGCGCACTTTTGACATGGCGCCGTCGAGGCCGATGAGGATGGTGCCGGTGTCGGTTGTGCCGTCTTCGAAGTGGACGGTTACGCCGCCGTCCTGGGTTGTCTCGTAGTGCGAGAAGCTTTTACTGTATTGCACATCCAATTGCTCGGCTAACAGCATGCGCAATCTCCTAATATTAATCTCGCGCGCCTTTGGAATCGGGAATGCGAAAGCCTCCTCCCGTGTCTGGCCGTTGTAAATCACGATTCGGTCTTCGCCGACCGCGGCGCAGTCGACGTAGGGATCGACTTGACATGAGTTGATCTGCGCGCTGAGCTCTTCTGGGATGAGGTCGAAGAGGTATGGTCGCGCCCAGCCTAATGTGAAGGCCCAGTGACGGTGGCGGTAGACGTCGGCGCCTTTGTCGTAGATGGCGAAGGAGATGCCTGCTTTCTTGAGGCCGTGAGCGAGCGCGCAGCCGGCGGGGCCTTGGTGGGTTAGTAAGGCTTTGTTGGGCTGAGGAATTGACTACATACCGGCGCCGATGACGATGACTTTCAGGCTGGTGTCGATGCTACCCATTTCGGGTGGATGCGGTGGGGGTAATGAGAAGTGTAAGGTTGCGACGGTGAATGCAAGACAGACAGATGTCAGGTTCGAGAGAAAGTGTGTCGCGGCATCAGCGGTCTTAACATAGCATTCCGGATCGATGCCATGCTGCAGGGTCGTTCAAGCCGGGCGACATGTGTAAGCTAGCGCAAGAGAGTGGGGGATGCGATGCAGATGCGGCGGATGCGGCGGGCGCCGTTGTTACTAGCGTCCGGCGTCGGTTCTCCTCTCCAGTGCCGTGCCAGACAAGGAACAAAACACAGTCTACGCATGGGCCTTCGACGTCTCCGAGAAGTATAGTCATGAAATGGGTTGGACAATTGCGCTCGACTATACTGACCATGTACAGTACCTCCGCATGTCGCGCCTCCGCTCGGTCAAACTCCAGCATCAACATTCATCCCAACAGCATGGCACACTGCAGCCCTGACAATCTCCCTGACAGTCTCCACTTCCTCCTCGTTCCTCGGCGCATACACCATGATCCAGCTCGGCGGTGCCAACCAGGTCACTGGGAAGCGCTGTCCCCAGCCCCTCTTCATCACCAGTCTCGCGTCTTGTGGGCTTACATACACATGAAGCGAGTTCTCTGCTGGGTGCACGTGCGCGACCTCGTAGAAGATCTTGTGCGCGACGGGGTTGATGGTCTTGACGTCTGGCTTGACGTAGATGGCAGATCCAGTACCGCCTTCGGTCTTGCTCGGACGTGTCTCAATGTACTCCGAGTACGCCTTTGTATCCGCAAACTCGCGCATGAGATCGTGAAGAGTCGTAGAAGCGCCAGGTGTTATCTCCTCAGGGAACTGACGTTGTGGTAGTGTCCAGCGTGTAAGTCCTGGTCTACTGCCAACGCGGTCCGGCACCTTCTGAGGATTGATGTAAGACGCGCCCGTATCGGGGATAGGAGATGCATCGAGCAGGTTCTGGCGCGTGTAGAGCAGGTAGAGTCCCCATCGACGGATCTTGATGTAGCCTTCTAGTGTTGGAGGCGTGCCACCAGTTCCTGCGGCGACTCAGCAATCGCGTTCACACAGGCTGAGAGGGTCCCGAACCAAAGCTTTGCCAGCTCTTGAAGTCATACCAGAAGGCTAGTCCCGCGGCTGCTAGACCGGCCAGTACGTATTGGGCGACCATCTTGAACGAGGTTACGTGGCGATCAAGAGAACGTTGCTCAGAGAAGGTCTGGTGAGACGGGGTCGACGTCGGGAGTCTAAGAGTTTGCGGTGTTCCGTTTCAAGATGCGGACTTGAAGGTTAATGGGGGCCGCGCGATGTGGGGCGAGTGAGGGATAGGGCTGTCGCGGGCGGGAAGGCTAACGGCGCTAGAAGATCGGATCCCCTCACGAGCGCCCAATGACCCGGCTGCATCCCCGCAACACCACCACCATGTCACGATGCAGCAGCAACATCGCGCACGCCAGGCGCAACGCGTCATCCGCCTCTCGCATCCTCTCACATCGCACCCAGGCGACACCACCGAATTCGCGACGCAGGTGAAGATCTAGAGAGAGTGCTAGCGACTCCAAGGCATCCGCGGTTTCAAACGCTACTATTTCCATCACCACCTTGAAACATCGCTCGCGAGACCCATAAGACGAGGGCAAGCGGCCTCTATGCTCAGCAGAATGCACTCCTCCAAGTGCTGAACACCCAAATGGTACTCTGCAACTACTGCGCCGCACAACAGACCCAAAGGGACGCCGCCGACGCCTCTCATCCACGCGCCTTAGCATCGCATCCGCTGCACGCAGCCCAACCCGAAGAATACCTCCGACCCTCAAAACAACGCGAACTATCCATCATCGAAGAAGCGCGCACCGAATCGCTAAAAGCCGAGTCCCTCAACGCAGAGTCGCTCAAAACAGGCCCGCCAACACCAACCCAACCACAACCCAAAGAGCGCAAGTCGCGAGCACACAAGATGTCCATCCCACCGCAGCTCCAGCAGCAACTGCGCCTGCTCATCCGCGCAAACCACATCCTGCACCACCACGGCCTCGTCGATGCATTCGGCCATATCTCCGTAAGACACCCGCTCAACAAAGAGCAATACATCATCGCTGGCTACGACCCCGGCGCGCCGGCGCTCGTCAAGAACATGAGCGACTTTATATCGTACTGGGTGAAGGACTCCTCGCCCGTCGACGCCGACGCGCCGCAGGGATACAGCGAGCGGTATATCCACGGGGAGATACTAAGGAAGTTTCCCAAGGTGAACTGTGTTGTACACTCGCATTCCGAGGACGTTATCCCTTTCACGGTCGGACATGGAACCATGGAACCGCATCCCGTACGACCGGTCTTCCACATGGCGGGCTTCATGGGCCTCGGCGGCGCTAAGGTATTCACAATGGACAGTCTCCGTGGAACGTCAGCGCCTTCCGAACACGACCTCCTCATCAAAACCGCATCCCTCGGCGCCGCCCTAGCCGCACGCTTCTCCCCCGAAAACCCCGTGGTGCTACAACACAAGCACGGCTTCACGACATTCGGTGCTAGCATCGAGGAAGCGGTGTACCGCGCGATATACACGCAGAAGAATTGTATATTGCTGCAAAGGGCGATTGCGATTGCGGGCGGTGATGCGGAGGGGGTGTCGTATTTGAGTGCGCAGGAGGTCATGGATTGCGCGGTTATGAATGCGAAGACGTTGGATAAGTCGTTTAGGCTGTGGTTGAGGGAGGTGCAGGTTAATCCGCTGTATGAGAATGAGGAGGGGGAGCCGGAGAAGGGGAGGGTTGGGGGGATGAAGATGTGAGGGGGTGTGAGCTGCATCCCAGCTATGAGAGGCGCCGAGCGCATGGATATTGAGATAGGAATTCGATGACCTGGAAGTTTACATTGCTCTCAAACATACTCGATCTTCCTGTGTTACGCTGTTGTAGGCCGCAGGGCCTAGATAATCTCAAACTCACGAACCTGGACTTGCAAAGCTTCGTACGCGACGGGCAGGAGAGTTGCCATACCTACGCGTCTGAATACGCTATCGCTGACCTGCTCAAGAAGAAGCGCCCAGTACACAAAGTCTGGGTTGGGCTCAATATGGTAGACCACATGTCCCTAACAAGTATAAGCTTCAACGCGCAAAACAACTCGGTTGCTTCTTACGATAGTGTGCTCTTCCACAGACGCAGTACCTGTCGCAACGGGGTAACCAAAGTCCTCCGCAATGCTACGCTTTGACTTTGCAAGAAGACTCGCATGAGTATATGATGTCGTTGGAGAGAAATCAAACCGTGCGATTCCCAATACTGCCTGGTGACGAGTGTCGTGCATGTTCTGCGTGATGACATGAAAGCTTTGGTTTAAGCTGAGAGATGGCTTGGGAGAAATCATGCAATAAGGGTCATGCAACCTTTCGAGCTCGTAGAGCGGAAGGCCGCGTAAGGTGGATGCGTCGTGCACGTAGCTCGAGGCCAGTTGTTTAGTGCTCAAGTGTCCGAAAAGTTGGAGGTGGCCTGTGGGGCCGATGAGTAGGCGTCGTGGCATTTCTTCTGATTGCTCAACGTCTTGATGTGTTCTGTACCGGGTCTCCTCAGGCCATTTCTTGATACCGTTAGTGGCGGCCCAGCTCCATGAAGGGACAGTAAGCAAGTCATCAGTGCACGGGTCTTCGCTCAACCAGAGCAGTTGAAGTATGAGTTTCTTTTCCCACACGCCGTATTCTGCAATGTATCGCTGTTTTCGTGAACGCTGTATGTGTGCAGCAACTCCTCTGAGAGCCTTGGTACGATCTGAAGGCACTGTGAGAGACCTCTTCGTGTACTCTCGCAAAAGTAAGAACCATTCATGCTCGGCCCCAATACTGTAATGGCGCCCTACTTCATCTCTTGATGTTGTTTGACAGATCCACGTAATACCTGGAGGCATGAAAGCGAGGAACCTTCGCGCAAGGTAGCGCTCTTGGAGCGTCCATGCCCGACTCTCAAGTTGACCGAATTTCGGGTCCCATTGTCCAGACATTTGCATCATGTTGAATTGTCCTCTGATCTTGCCGTTCTTGCGGTAAGGTAACCGAAAGACTTTTGCTCTTGGACGATCGGTGATAAAGAGACCTTCACTAGAATCTCTCGCGCCCGAGGCAGCTACAACCAAGGTCGCATTGCGATATACATCTCGCATCCTCTCTGCTTCAGCTATCCAATCCTGTGGATCATCTTGTATGATACAAAGAGAGTCGATCCACACGGATCGGATGCCAATAACTTGTGCAAGCTCTACGACATCCTGGAATGTCTTCGGTAGATCTTCGAACGGGATGCCAGCTTGATGCGCTTCAAGGTTGTCGGACGTTGTTCGAGGTGGGCGCTTCTTAGTTGAACCCCAACAATGACTCAAAGCGATGTATCGTCCTCTTTGGCCTTTGCTTTCAACAAGCTCGACTGAAGATTGTGCTCGGTTTCCACAGAGCGCCAGAACGCGGGTTGGCATCACCGCATCATACTCAGGTGTGCAGCGTTCGTGATTACTGCAACCTTTTCGCCAGTGCTGAATAAGATCACCTACTTGATTCATGTGTGGACCAAGTATTGGCGCGCGATCATTCAAGCTTGCACATGCAGCGCTGCCTGGATCTTTTGTTAGTATCGTGCAGAAGTACTGCAACTGGAGCTTCTTACCGGGGTTTGCCCACATTGCAAACGTACATCTCTCGATACGTGTTGAGCATATTCGGCCATATTGTGATCCCTTGGAGGTCCTCCGTCGTCCCATGTCGGAGTCACTGATGAACTCCGTCGTTACCCCTATGTTCCTGATCCACGGGTCGTTCAGAATAACCTCGCAGAAGCGGCACATCCCTGGAGTAATCTTCGGATCGAAACCCCACCCTATACTTCCCGTTATATGATCATCTGGAGGGTCTTCTAAGATCCTTTTAGTGAGCTTGACGCAGTAGTCGCACAGTTCGACGATATCCTCCATGATTGGTTCTGACGGGTCCGGCGCCTCATCCACATGTTGCGAAGACATGGCTCCTATAGTAGTAGAGTGTGAGACAATAATCCCTAGGTCCGTAGAGGGTAGTCAGTCACGACTATAGCCGGTAAGTGATGAAAGCGGGTGCCGTTATCGCTATGAGCTGGTGAAGCCGACTGATGCACTTGAGAAGGCGGAAATAAGCAGCAGTCGGGCGTACTCAGCCCAGGCTTCGGCTGCATGCGAGCCAATGAGTAATCCTGTTCACAGGCGCTGGTGTCGACGCGCGCATGATGCGGGCCAACGCAGCGACACATCCCGACCCTTCATGAGGAGATTATATGACTGAACAGAGGCGCAGTGACTCCCTGTAAAATGCGTATGGCGGTGGCGGAATTCTCGAGGTGCGATGGCGTCGACCAGGCGGCAACGTCATGGGTAGCTCCATTCGGGAAGTCGCATTATCTGCGTTGCTTCATACAATGTCTTCTGCTTCGATGCGTAGATGGTATACAGACCAAAAGAATCTGGTTTCAAAGGCATGAACCGTAAGTTGCCCAAGTGGTTGTGCAATCCTGTCGTGGCGTGGGGGCCATTGTGATGAAGATCAGTGTGCGACCGGGAGATGCTGAGCCCTCCAAGTGATAGGTTTCGTACCTAAGCAAGATACGATGTCACTTGATAATGACCTAGTTTAGATTGACGCATAGCTGATTGCTACGTTGGCGTTAACTCGACTATGGTATGGCATGGCGAAGGTAAGGCCGTGGGTTGTTAGGGACGTGAGGGAGGAATGGGCGGGGTGAGCGCCACATGTGGCTGTGCCGTGGCGCGCTAGCGCATGACGCGCCTGCCCGCATTCCCACTCAGTCAACTTTCCTGCGCGACTCCCAAACTGTTTGATCTGCGACCACGCGACCATACTGCCTCTACTCTCATCGTAGACATACCACGTCTCCTCCACGTATAAAACAGGCAGCAGGTCACAAAGAACATTAAAGAGTTCAGGCGATTCGAAAGGTAGGCGCTTCCAGGTTGCATTGCCCCTCCGAAGCTTCGGGAAGCAGACAGGCACTATGTTTGGGCTGCACAGAACATCGCTGACAACTCTTCCTACAGCTACACACTACCCCTCTCTATACTGCGATACCCCGATCACCAGACATGGCCTCGACCGCGCTCATCGACGCCGACATGGCGCCCACGCTCCAGTCCATCCTCGACCAGAAGACGCTCCGGTGGATATTCGTCGGCGGCAAGGGTGGTGTAGGAAAGACGACAACTTCCTGCTCTCTCGCCATCCAGCTCGCAAAGCACCGCAAGTCGGTCCTCCTCATCTCGACCGACCCCGCGCACAACCTCTCGGATGCCTTCAACCAGAAGTTCGGCAAGGACGCGCGCCTCGTCAACGGCTTCGACAACCTCAGCGCCATGGAGATTGACCCCAACGGCAGTATACAAGACTTGTTGGCAAGCGGAGCGGAGGAGGGCCAAGACCCAATGGCGGGCCTGGGCGGTATGGGCAGCATGATGCAAGATCTGGCCTTTAGCATTCCCGGTGTCGACGAAGCCATGTCGTTCGCCGAAGTGCTCAAGCAGGTCAAGTCAATGTCCTACGAAGTCATCATCTTCGACACGGCGCCCACGGGCCACACGCTACGCTTCCTCCAATTTCCCACCGTTATGGAAAAGGCCCTCTCCAAGGTCTCGCAACTCTCGCGCCAATTCGGGCCCATGCTCAACTCTTTCCTCGGTGCGTCCGGCAGACTACCCAACGGACAAAACATGGATGAGCTGGTTGAGAAGATGGAGAACCTGCGCGAGACAATTGGAGAAGTCAATGGCCAGTTCAAGGACGCCGACCTCACCACCTTTGTGTGTGTCTGCATCCCCGAGTTCTTGAGTCTGTACGAGACGGAGAGGATGATCCAGGAGCTCAACAGCTACGAAATCGACACGCACTCCATTGTCGTCAACCAGCTGCTGTTCCCCAAGGAGGATAACCCCTGCGAGCAGTGCAATGCGCGACGGAAGATGCAGAAGAAGTACCTCGACCAGATTGAAGAGCTCTACGACGAGTTCAACGTGGTCAAGATGCCGCTGTTAGTCGAGGAGGTGCGCGGCAAGGAGAAGCTCGAGAAGTGGGTATTGCACACCGACTCAGGCTACCGTGTACTAACAGCGATTCCAGATTCAGTGAGATGCTCGTCAAACCCTTCGTCCCACCGCAGTAGGCCCGTGCCGTTCTCAAACGCGGTAGCAAGTAGCCTAGATTTGAGAGCCTCAACCCCTTTGGTACCGCTTTGGGCCTCACGGTACATTTCTCTTTTGCCGATTTCTCGCCGTCTCACCCTTGTACATCTTGCGATACCATGTGGTTCTGCGATTTCGCGTATTTCGCTTTCTTCCCCACACATCACGACTCAAGCAGCACGGAGTTCTGTACCTTTAGCGACTAGCCCCGATCTATCGCAGCCGGTGGAAATGAAAGATTCTGCCAAAAGCAGGAAAAAATTTGAAAGCCTCGTTCTCCATATGCGTAACATGCCCGTGGACAGCTGACTTGAAATGCTGCACGCGACTGGGAGGATTCGGAGATATACGTTAGCCGCTGAGCCAGGAACGCCAGTGCCTGGGGTGCATTCAGCCCACCAACACATTTATTGGGACTGTTTGCGCACCCCGCATAAGTACCGTGCACTAGCCCAATAGGGTGCTGACACCGACGTTTCTTGCTTCTACACCACCACATGAGTTCGGGGTACAAACAGCTTCTGGTCTGCTCCGTGATGTTGTTGTTTAGGTACCTTCCTGTCCTCGTTAGCGAAAGCCACGAGGCGCTTCTAAATTGACTACGTCATGCTCTTACCCCGCAACATTCAGCACCACCAAATGAGCACTCTACCTCCATCACGACAAATTCCCGTTTGTCGCGTGCAGGCAAATCATGCGCATACCGGCTTAACAAGCACCGCAGTCGCACATGCTGAGAATGCGCTGACAGTAGAGCGGCAGTGCAACAAGCAAGCATAATGCACACTCCATCCATGACCAGAAGAAGCCATCTCCCTTTCCAATACTTCACGCTCTATCGCTGATGTCAGGCTATTATACCTCGGTATTTACATTCATTGGCTGTCACAACACGCTGTTACTTGTGGCTGAATACCGGTAAACGCCTTCTTTCATGCATGCTGCATGCGGTAGTGTGCGGGATCATGCGTTCGTTTCGTCGCGTGCACACAAAAGCGCCGAACTGAACAACGTCGACTAATCGGTTTGGAAAGGGAAGCGACACGAATGAAGTAGGTGGGTCTGGTAGTATGTGTAGTTCTACCGATAAAGCCGACGACGAACTGCGACATCTGCGACACTTGAGGTTACGCCGATCTCGAGGCTGAGTCTTCCGGCAACTATGGGGCTGAGCACTGAGCTTTCCGGCATCTCCAACAACCGCATTCCAATTCCACCATCGAGGTTTCTGTGGCGTACATCCAGCCCAGCGGCGAAATGTCTAATCTTAGGATAGCCACGTTGGGCACAGACATCCCCTGGACAAGCGCCAGAACAAGCGTCATCTCACCCCGGCACCCGTAGCTCTGGTGTGGGTGCCGATCACCAGAATGGTCCGGGATGGTCCCACTACCTGGTCCATTTACTTTGACCGCCGGGGATACTCAGCGGCAGAGCTTGGAAGGACCTGGTGTGCTGAGGTTAGTCAAGATGGCGTCGGTAAGTATATAGTTCGTCGCGTTTCACGCGAGTGGTGAGTTTGTAGTCAGGTTGCTGTGTGGTGTATCCTCTCACTTTGTGCTTATATCGGGTCATTTGTCTTGTCGTCGGTACATTTTTGTTGTATATTGACATCGACTTGATCACTTTGACACACCCGTCAATCAACATGGCACCTTCCGTCCTCCTTCTAGGAGCCTTACTCCTCGGTGCAGTTCACTCTGTCACCGCAGCTCCCGTCGAAATCGAAGGCAGAGGTACATTCACCTTCCCCCCAACCCATCTTCACCAAACACCCCCACTAACCCACCCACCAACAGCGGTATCCCCAACCCTCCTCTCGCAACTCGAATTCTACTCCCAATACTCCGCCGCCGCCTACTGCCTCGGCAACAACAACAGCCCCAACACAAAAGTCACATGCCCCCAAGGAAACTGCCCCCTCATCGAAGCCGCCACCACAAACACCCTCTCCGAATTCGAAAACAGCATAAAATCCGACGTAACCGGTTTCGTCGCCACAGATTCCACAAACAAACTCATCGTCATCTCCTTCCGCGGCTCCCGCAGCGTGCGTAACTGGATCACAAACGTCGCCTTCCCAGTTCTACCAACCACCATCTGCCCAACCTGCAACGCCTCAACCGGGTTCTGGAATTCCTGGCTCGAAGCACAGAAACCCGTGCTAGCAGCGCTGGCCACAGCAAGAAAGCAGTATCCTACCTACCGCATCGTAGCAACAGGCCATTCCCTCGGTGGCGCACTGGCGAGTCTCGCAGCAGGCTACCTTCGATCCACCGGCACGACCGTCGATTTATACACGTACGGCGCGCCGAAGATCGGGCTGGCGGGCGTGAGCGACTACATTACTAAAACGGGCATGGGCGAGACGTATCGTGTTACGCATAAGAATGATCCGGTGCCTAAGTTGCCGCCGGCGCTGTTGGGGTATAGGCATATTAGTCCTGAGTATTACGTTACTAGTGGGAATGATGTGCAGCCGACGGCGGGGGATGTGAATATGCTTACCGGAAACTTGAACTTGAAGGGTAACGAGGGAGACTTTGGCGTGGATGTGGACGCGCATTTGTGGTATTTTGGGGAGATTAGTAAGTGTGAGGGCAGTCAGGGGATTGAGATTAAGGTGTAGATGATGAGGGTTATGATGGTTATGAGTATCTTTTTTAATGTATATATTGCACTTTTGACACGCTTGCGCTAAGGATTGGTGATTGGTGACGGGACCGATACCTTTCGACCTGGTGAAGGAAATGCATGAACGGTATGAACTCAGAACATAGTATGAACACCTCGATTCACCTTGTACAATTACAAATGCAACACGCAAACACCCACCCATACCGTCGTGGACGGATCAAAGCTCAACATACCCGTACCGAGGATGTAGTGCGCTAAAACACGCTGGCCGATCTTTATAACGCCAGAACACCGCAACATGCTTCCCTTCGACACTGACGCATCAGAAACACTACTTCTTCTTGCCCTTGCCCTTGCCCTTGCCCTTGGTCGCCGAACCCTTAGTCGCCGAGCCATTTGTCGCAACGCTGCTTGCACGAGATGGTGTCGCCGATGCCGATCCGGCCTTGCCCTTGACAGTGTCGAGCTGCTTGTTCTGCCATCTGTTAGTATACGCCATCATTCACAGGTCAGAACTTAACATACCTTGACACCATTCTTAGACTTCTTCTTCGGCTGCTCCTCTTCCTCCTCCTCCGTCTCCTCTTCCTCATACCCGCGCTTGCCATTCTTGTTCTTGAGATCGCCCTCGCCGAGCTCGCGCACGATAGCTGAGATGAGCGTGGTGCAGCGACGGCCAATCTCCTGCGGTGTACGCGAGAGGAAGAACCAGTCGAAGCGGAAGAGGGGCGATTCGCGGATCTCGTCGCGGATCTTCTCGTAGATGTACTCGCCTTCGACGCCGTGCTTGTGCAGCATGACGACCAGGAACTTGTCTTCCTCCTCGGTGTACACCTTCTTGTTGGTGGTGGAGACGGTGTACTTGATCTGCATCTGCTGGAGGGGCATGCGGTACATGCCAATCTTCTTGGCGATGAGGCGCTTCTTTTCTTCCGACTGTCGCACACGGAGCTCGCCCTCTTCGATGACACCCAGGTGCTTTTGCCAGTTGTCCAGCGACTTGTACTTCTTCCAAAAGACCTTGGCGTAAGCTTTGATCTCGTCGGCGTCTTTGCCGTCGACCTCCTCCGAGATGCCCTCGTAGTTCTGACGACCGTATTTAGCACTACCGTTGAGGAACTGCTGGAAGTCACGCTTGTTCCATTCAGGGAAGCCCTCTTCGATCAGGCGTTCTTTCTCAGCCTTCTCCTCTTCTGTCAGTGGTTCCGCATCATCAATCTCCTGCTGCGCAAGTTGTTGATCGGCCTCACGGGCCTCGAGATCCTCGTCCGGACCTTCTGGGAGAGGGGCTTTGAGGTTGTTCTCCTTGCGGTACCATGCAGTCTCCTTGTCTTGGAGTTCGGAGAGTCGCTTGGGGAAGAACTGGTAGTCGTGGATGGTAATCTGCTTGGGCGCGCGGGGTATTCTGGGTTGCTTGTTCTCTGTTCGTCCACCAGTGACCAGCGTCTTGCGGTAGTACGAATCAATGCCGTAGTTTTGTTCCTTGCGCTCACGCTTCGAGGGGTTGATCCAGGAGATGCCGATTTCCTTCTTTCGTGGTTGGAAGGTCTCGCCATTCCACTCGTAGGTTGAGTCGGAAGTGAACTTCTGGAGATCGTCAAGACCGAGCGTCTCGTACCTCTTGTTGAGCTTCTCCGTCATCTCTTCACCACGACGCATGACAGCCTCGAAGTCGTCATCAGCAAGCTCGCCATCAGCTGCTGGACCGACGGGGCCCTTGCTTGCAAACACCTTCTCGGCGCCGTGCTGGATCATGGTCAGGAGCTCGTCCTTGGATGCGGCGTTCTTGACGGGTTGTTGCGAGCGGCCTTGCTGAATGACTAGCTGGTCGAGACGCAGCTTCTGGGCCGCACGTTCGAGCACCTTCTCTTCAATGGCCATCTCGGTGACGAATCGGAAAACGTAGACCTGCTTGGTCTGGCCAATACGATGGGCACGGTCCATGGCTTGCAGATCGGCCTGCGGGTTCCAGTCACTGTCGAAGAGGACGACGATATCAGCAGACGTCAAGTTGATACCAAGTCCACCAGCACGGGTAGTCAGGAGGAACAGGAACTTCTCCGACCCCTCCTTATTGTAGTCGTCGATAGCCTGGATACGGTCCTCGTGGGCGGTCGAACCGTCGATACGGCAGTACTTGTAATCGCGCATGACTGAGTAGTCCTCCATGATGTCTAGCACACGACTCATCTGCGAGAAGATGAGCACCCGACTGCCCTGAGCCTTCATACGTTTCAGCAGCTTGTCCAGCATGACCATCTTCGCAGCGTTGGTGACGAGATGTTCATCGGTAGTGTATGGCGGACCAGGCTCGGCGCCTTCGAAAAGGTATGGATGGTTGCAGCACTTGCGCAGCTGCATGACGATGTTGAGCAGACGGGTCTTAGACTCCTTGTTGCCGGCACCGCCATTAACCGCGTCGATGTCCTTTTCGAGAATCTTCTTGTACCACTGAACCTGCATGTCGGACATGCCCACGTACAGGTTGATCTCCTTCTTCGGCAGTAGCGACTTTTCGACATCGGCCTTGACACGTCGCAGCAAGAAGGGTCGGAGGACCTTGTGGAGTTGTTGGACGACGGCGTCCGAGTCGGCGTTCTGGGATGTGAACCAGTCGTCGAACGCGGCGGAGTCTCCGAAGACGTCGGGGAGGAGGAAGTTGAGCAGGGCCCAGAGCTCGTGGAGGTTGTTTTGGAGAGGGGTACCTGTGATTAGCAGACGGCTTCGGGAATTGAAGACGCGGACCATCTGGGCAAGCGACGATTCCTCGTTCTTGATGCGGTGGGCTTCGTCAATGATGATGTACTCCCACGCGAACTTCTTCAGATGCGACTTCTCGCGTAGAATCATCTCGTAGGAGGTGATGCAGACATCGAAGCCATCGGGCACCAGGCGCTCCTTGATGAGGTCGGCACGGTCGTCCTTGTTACCCTGGAGGACCAGGACGTTGACGTCGGGGCACCACTTGGCGAACTCGCGCTTCCAGTTGTCGAGTGTCGACTTGGGCACTGCGACCAGGTGGGGACCGTGAATGCCGGCAATGTAGCGGAGGTAGCCGATGAAGGAGATGGTCTGCAGCGTCTTTCCGAGACCCATCTCGTCGGCGAGGATCCCAGAGATACCGTTCTCATGGAGTGAGATAAGCCAGTTGAGACCAGCAACTTGGTAGTCGCGCATGGTGCCGCCTTTGATGAAGCCCGGTGATTCCCTAAAGACCGTCTCGTTGTGTCCGCCATGTTTCTCCTCGCGCACCAGCTCCGCGTCCTCCTCCTGCTCGGTCTTCCGGCGACGCTCCGCAGCGGCACCTCCTTTCCGCACCTTGCTGGCCTTTGATTTCTTGGTCTCTTCGGCATCCTGGCGGTCGATCTCGGCGAGAATCTCCTTGATGCGCGGGTTGGGGTTCGTGTCGATGAAGTGGCGGAACAGGTCCGTCAGACCGAGCAGGTATCGAAAGCGGCGGATGGTGTCATCTTCCTGTGAGGGGAGCCAAGTTAGCAATGTCTCGGAATGTACTGCGGATTGATGTCGCGTACCTTTGACGCCCTCAGACCCTCCGCCTTCTTGCCGTACATGCTTTTCCGCATGTTCATCTCTTCGGCACGTTTTCTTCGTCCGTCGACTGGCGCGTCACCTGCGACGCTGTTTGCTGTGGTGTTGGGGTTGGTATCCGAGTCCTGTGCGCGTGTCAGTTGCTGGGCCGGGTGAGTGTGACGCGGTGTCGGAGTCATCGTACTGTGTAGTCTGGGGTATCCACATTGTACTGCGTCTGGAATGTTAGCCAATGTCTTCTCGATGTCGCGCCTTCCTCCCGCCTGACATGTGAGTGTCGCGGCGAGGAAGGCGCAAACGGGGGTTGCGCTTACGCCAAACTTCTTGAAGCCGTTCATTGTGTCGTCCGGCTGGTCCTGCATCTCGACATCGGAATGCGCTGACGCCTCATCCGAGGATGGCTCCTCCTTCTTCGCAGCGCTCTTCCGCGGCATGTTGCCTGTTTGGGCTGTTCGCCGCGTGTAGTTGTGTTGGCGTCACGGTCGCAATGGCGCAGTGAATGGTAGAACGTCTGTCGATGTTTCGGGGTGTTGAGTGTGATGACGTGGACGCGTTGGGACGTGTTCGTGGCGGCTGAGGTTTGCGCGATGTATGTGAGGATGGCTTGAGAATAACTGTGGACGACCCTTGGCGCGTCAGGTCGGCGGCGCGCTATGCTCGTTGCGGACGTGCGCACTACCCCATGCCTGCATCTCTAAGCCCACCAACTTCCATTCGCTCAGCGATTCGACATCTACGCGTTCCCGACTACGAACATTAATCCATTTGAAACTTGATGCCACAGAAGGGAGGAAATGAGAGGGACGCGATTTGCGACGCGATATCGAACATGACGTCAGATAGTTGTCTCCATCACCGGTGCCCTATACAGTCAATTCAGGAGTGCGACGTTGCCTGCTGGCATAGCTTGCTTGAGCCATAGCATACTGGAGCTACAATACGACATTTTTTTTCCATTGTTTCGACCACTTCTTCTAGCCTATGATCCTACATCTGGACTGCTCGCCAAAGTTTCCTCTTAGGACAACGGTTATGTACTGAACTGGTTCTTCGTCGTTAAGCTTTCGAGCTGAGTAGGCTACCTCCAGCAATGAAATGTGTCATAGCCGATATGAAGCATCCATCAAAAGTCCTGGGTCTATGATATCCTATCGGCATCCCATCGGCATCCCATCGGCATGGTTGAGAAACTGGGTTGCAAAATTACCAAGGCATTGGGAGCCGTAGAGTGGGATAATAACGCATCGTAAGTCGGCAACATGAGAAGCGAAAGACTGCAGCAACTCTTGAGATTGTTAAGCATGCATGATCAGTCAGCGATACTTCTCCACCACTGACGTCACTGTAACCAAGACAATCATCGCATAAGTAGAAGTTCCTGGCGTTGTTGTCAACGACACCTCTCAAATCACGTGCCCGATCGTTCCATCCATTTCCCAAACATGCCCGCCGCATCCATCACCATAATCTTCTCACCCTACCACGTCGGCCTCCGCAACCACCGCGTCGGCGACGGCCCAAACCGAATACGAGCTCTCGGACTCATTCCCCAACTTGAATCCCTAGGCATCACCGTCCACATCGACGAAATCACTCCCGTCGACGACTTCGAAGGCGAGATAGGCCGAAGTTTCGAAGTCCTCCGCCGCACCTCCCTAGCAGTTAGCAAAGCGCGAGATGGCAATTCCTTCCCCTTTATCCTCTCTGGCAACTGCATGGCTAGCGTAGGCGCAGCATGCGGGTTGGGTATCAAGGATCTTAATTTCATCTACTTTGATGCGCACGACGATATGGATACGCCTTCGACGAACGAGAATGGGTATTTCGATGCCATGGGCTTGTCGATGTTGGCGGGTAGGAGCTGGCATTGGCATACGGAGCAGATACCGGGGTACACGCCGATGAGCTACAAGGATAGGTTCTTGTATGTCGGCTTGCGCGATGTGAATGAGACGCAGAGGAAGACGGTTGCGGAAGCTGGAGCGGATGTTATTTGGGGTGATGCTGGGAAGGCTGTGGATTTCCCGGGCGAGTTGGAGAAGAGACTTGACAAGAGGGATATGTCGCCGTCGCTTGTGCATCTCGACTTGGATGTTCTGGATAAGAGTGTGGGTATGGTCAATGGGTTTGAGAGTGAGGGTGGGCTACAGGAAGAGGATGTCGTCAGGTGCATGAGTTTGCTGCCGAGGAAGGCCACGCCGACATCGTTTACCATGTGCTCTTTCAACCCAAATCTGGGTGATGGGGATAAGATTGCGGGTATAGGTATACGCGCTGCTGTAGCATTCGTAGAGGCGTTGATTGCGACATCAGTGCTATCTGTGCAACGATAGCGAATGCGATCAAGAAGAATGTATCAGGCTTGCAACAATGAGATCGATCACGGTTCTAGAGATGTAGCTACCACTGATTAAAAGCAGTCGACAGCTCCCAGAACCATGGGCCTGGGGAGTCCCGGGAGCGCCTTCCCGCCAAGCCGCGCGACCCCAAATCGCCCCGCCCACCTCCAAAAACCCTCCCTCCCGTTATCTATAGCGACGATCGCGATGGAACGCATTTTTACGCGTTTCGATTCCAGCGCGACACTGGGACCTCACCCCGCGAGTTTTTCTTTGCACAACCCACGCGCTGTGCGCGCAGCGCCGCAGCCTCGCCTACACATCTCATGCCGAACGGTGGATGCGCGACGCCCACCTGCGATACAGAATGAATAGAGTGCGCCTTTGACTAAGACTGCGGTCTGGTTCTTTGGGCAGGCCATTGAGATGGTACTTTGGTATACGATATGATTGCGATAGCTTTGATGCACGCCCACCTGCCCAGGCAACAGCGAGATTGTCCGCCCATTGGCCCTTCATCTGTAGCCCGCCCTCTTGTATGCAGTGCAGACGCCATGCATAGCGGCGTCACGCATGACCTCACAGCTGAGTGCTTCGAGCGACCAGTCTTACCGGTGAGCGTTGGGGCATACATAGCCCCGCTCCTGGGTAATGCTCGTCCACGTCAAGTCCTCCCGCAGCACCTTTTCGCGGCTCTGTGTGCACTGCGACAAAGTTCACTCATCTGTTCTTAACACGTTGTTACTGAGTGCGCCCGCAAACAGCACCATCCTATACACACGAGCGTCGGCAGACGTGACTGGGTCATCTCATCTACGTCAGCCTAACAGCGGAGACAAGACCAAACATCCAAATGCACCTCATCAACTGCACAACACTAGAGCTGGAAGAGTTCTTCGGCAATAGTATCCCGCGCTACGCCATTCTCTCGCATACCTGGGGCGATGAAGAGGTGTCATTCGCCGACTTCACCTCGGGTCAGCCTATGATCCGATCTGGCTACCAAAAGATTATTTTCACTTGCAAGCAGGCCATGATAGATGGAATCGACTACGCGTGGATAGACACCTGTTGTATTGACAAAAGTTCTAGCGCGGAGCTCTCCGAGGCAATTAACTCTATGTTCGCCTGGTATCAGATGTCAGTTCGCTGTTATGCGTATCTTTCTGATGTCTTGGCAGCCAACATGGACCAGGATTTCCCTAAGAGTAGATGGTTCACACGGGGTTGGACCCTCCAGGAATTGTTGGCGCCAAAAACGGTTATCTTCTACGATCAACTATGGGTTGACTTGGGCGATCGGGAAGAGCACGCCGAGCAGATATCGAAAGTCACAGGTATAGACGGGGCCGCTTTGATTGAAGGCTGGTGGAGGGCCTCGGGCCGGAAAAAGGAGGACAAATTCGGTTGCTATTGCGTCGCGACGAGGATGTCATGGGCCTCCACGAGGCAGACGACACGTGCGGAGGACATGGCCTACTGCCTCCTCGGGATCTTCAACATCAATATGCCGCTTTTGTATGGAGAAGGTGACCGGGCGTTTCGTCGTCTTCAAGAGGAGATTATCCGGAATATCGACGATGATTCCATCCTCGCCTGGGCTCTATCGCCAGAGGACGACGATCCCAGTGCCCTAGGACTTCTATCAGATGGCGCCAGGGAACATCTTTGCCATACAAAAAGCGTCGACTTTTTGGCTCACTCACCAAAAGACTTCAAAGACTGTGCCGGCTTGTCTTGCGCTACGGAATCATTGACTCTTTTCACATTGACCAATACGGGCCTACAGATCCAATTACCTATTGTGCGGGTCTTTGAATGCAGCGAGTATTACTGTCGCAGGGTTGGAGCTTCAGCCCATGTATGGATTGGGCTACTTGGTTGCTCGAGAGCGTCAAACGGGAACTTTTTAGGTATTCTGCTCTGGCCGTACGGAGACCCGGTCGATTCCAGCGTGAAGGTGGTTCGTCAAAGGGAATGTTACAGTACTGTCATTGTTGGTCCAAGGGTCGCTTTCGGTTCAGTCAGTGAAACATTGACAATTGCTGGAGTGAACGGGTTCAAAGAATCACTACACTACTGGCGCGGGCGAGATAGGCGGATTATCGTCAACGAATGCGAGGCCATCCGGAGTCTTGGTTATCAACTCCAGGCTTTTAGTGCATGGACGTTTGTTCAAGGAGAACCACCACTGGCTTACCATCCGCTTTGGGACCCAGAAGCCAAGGTTCTTACCATAAGACGAGATGATCCGTTTCACAGGATGTTCGAATTCAACTTCGAAACATCGTCGAGTGGTCCAAATCCCAAGTTCACTGTCTTCATAAAACAGGAAAACAGGGGTACAGTAAGACAAGGAGACGTCTTTTCAGAAGATGAAAGGCTCGCTGTATACTACGATCTTCTCAAGGATAACGACGATCAGCCTCATGGCAAGGATTGGGCTTATGACAAGGGTGATGTTTTGGTCCATGACGACAAACAACGCCGGTTCCACATTAGATTTGAGGCTCACACCCAGGTTATTGGCCATCACGAGCTGATCCGGATTAATGTTGATGCTTTAGAAGATGGCTTTTCGGGTGAGGAATATTATTGGACTTGTAGCTGCGAGGAGCGTGAACATGCGCATTGATCTATACACATTGATCTATACTCGGTTTTCATTCTCGTTGGCTGTACGTCGTGTTGTACAAAGGCTATACATGCATGTATGTCTTCACCTTGTCCTGTGGGATAAGTCACCTTCGCATGAGTCAAACATAAAAACTAAGACAGCCCACAACCCCGACCGTACGTGGCTGTGGGTGGATACGAAGCCTGGCACCGGGCACCGACATGTCATGACCATCCTTTGAGACAGTCGAGCAGTATGAAATATTCGCATCACTGTGAATTTTACCAATCTTCGGCCATGGGCTGAAGTCGCCAAGCAGCCGGGAATCTACATCCGCGATGGCGCGCCAGCGAATACACATCACGTGCGCGCGGGTTTGATGCGCGACCTCGGGAGTCTAAGGCACGCGCGGGATGGGACCTCGATTGCCTACGAACACAAAAAGCGAGATACTGGATTGCATTGCATTCTCGTGAGTGTACCTCCAGACAAATCCGCGCAACCGCCTATCCTCCCAAGTGGGCCCACGTCATCGGCGCATTCCTCGGCGCGTTCGCTAACCACGTTTGCCCCACCCGGAAAGCCGCATCTCCACTCTTCACCTCCAAACCACGCGATAAGAGCCGTTGGCACTGCCAGCGCGCGGTAGCTTCGGAAAGCTATCAGCGCCCCGCCCGCCTTCCTGTTTACGATGCTCAAGACCCCCTTTACGTATTTGTGTAGTGTGCATAAGGCGTAGCGGGTGATGCTGGCCAGTCAGGTGGAAGGGCCGAGTGCTTATCAGGAAGATGGCGGTTTTGATGATTGTTGATCCTGGTAGCATCGCAGACACGGACTTGTCGCCTCGTTGGAGGGAAGATGGGTTAGGGAATGGATCGGGATCATGACTCTGTGCCAATGGAAGTTACGTCTTGGAGATCAATCGTTTCGGTAAAGCAAGAAGTGCCGCCGACGTATAAAGCTCGCAGGCCTGCAGCTGTATGGAGCTTCATCACGGACTTTCGCCAGACCCCGGTTTGGACTTTTCGTGGACAAGATGCGCTTCTCTCGGTCGATCGGCGTCGCGTCTTTCGTCGTTGCCGGTGTGCGGGCTGCGGTGTCTTCCACTGGATTCACGGTGTCCTTGACCGACATCGACTACTTCCTGCCGCCAAAACCAGTCGCGAAGATCTCGAGTTGCGAAGAGATTCAGGCCTCGTTCGAAGATGCTGCGGTTGTGCCGTTCACAGTAGTGAAGTCTCAGGACGGTGGTTTGGATGTCGCGTCGCTCACAGCAAGTTACGCGCATGATGATGTATGGCAAGATGGTTTCATGGACGGTATGTACCCAACTTCACGCTCTTGAGACCCTCGCTGATCATATCTTCCAGCCATTTTTGTCCAGGGTAGCGATTCCAAACCAACAAACTCTTCGTTGACCATACTGTCCGGCACCGCATCCAAGGAACTAGCTCCGGGGCCCTACTTCATCAACGCAGCTGGCCATGTCTACGAGGCATGGAGACTGTTCTCCGATATGCAAGGCGCTTTCACCGAGTCTGCGATCGCGAATGGCGATGGTTCCTACTCGGTCTTGCCCGCGGGTACCGTGGGCCAGAAGCATGCCATCGCCGTGCCTTCGCGGCTGTACTTCACCAAGACGGCCGAGAAGCCTTTGGCTGGTGTAAGAATTGGTATCAAAGACATCTACGGTATGAAGATATCTTAGCATTGCATAGGGCATGGTATTTTAGCATGGACTGACAATACCCTTAGATATCAAGGGCCTGCGAACATCCAACGGAAACCGAGCTTGGTACTGGCTATACCCTCCTGCCAACGCGACTGCTCCGCCCGTTCAGAACCTGATCGACGCGGGAGCGATCATCGTCGGCAAGATGATCACCTCTCAATTCGCCAACGGGGAGACCGCAACGGCTGACTGGGTGGACTACCACGAGGCATTCAACCCCCGTGGAGACGGCTACCAAGACACCTCCTCCAGTTCCTCTGGCGGCGGCGCAGGTACCGCATCCTACTCCTGGCTCGATGTCAGTCTCGGATCCGACACCGGCGGCAGTGTGCGCGGCCCGTCCCAAGTCCAAGGTCTCTACGGCAACCGTCCATCTCACGGACTCGTCTCTCTAGATCACACCATGCCGCTCAGTCCCGTGCTCGACACCCCCGGCTTATTGGCGCGCAACCCACAAATCTGGATGGAAGCAGCCCAAGCCATGTACGGCCCCAACATCACCATCACAAGCAGCTACCCAACGAGCATCCAAACCCTCGGCTGGCCCACCGAAGTCGAAGACGTCGCCGACCAACTCCTCGTCGACTTCCTCGGAAACGTGACCGATTTCCTGAGCGCAAACGCCACCGCGTTCAACGTCACAGCCTCTTTCGACGCAGCGAACCCAGATGTCGCACCTCTTACAGTCTTACAGAACCTCACCTACGCTATCCTGATCACCAAGCAGCAAATCGAGCTCGTCCGCGAACCCTTCTACGCCGACTACGCCGAAGTCCAAGACGGCCGCCTTCCATTCGTTAACCCCGTTCCGTTGGCTCGCTGGGGCTGGGGCGACAACCAAACCATCACCGTCGACGAGGCTGTTAACAACAAAACCATCTTCCAGACCTGGGCTAATGAGACCTTCCTCGCTCCCTCTCCCGAAACCTGCTCTGAGTCCCTAGTCATGTACGTCGGCTCCACCGGTGGCACCACCTACCGCAACACGTACTGGGACGAGCCCGGTGTGCCTTTTGGTTTTGGCAACAGCCGCATCTCGGTTATGGCGGAGGTGCCGGATTATGTTGTGCCGTTGGGTGAGGCGCCGTATAACTCGACGATTACGGGACACGTGGAGTATTTGCCTGTTACGGCGAATTTGATGGCGGCGAAGGGGTGTGATGGCATGTTGTTCTCGCTTATAAATGGGTTGTATGAGGCGGGTATCTTGAAGGAGAGTAAGGTTGGACAGAGTGGGGTCACTGGTGGGGAGATTTTACTGAGGAGGGATGGGCTGTGGTGAAGAGCTTATATATCAATGGAAGCTCAAGTGCATGATAATATCAACCTTGCGTCCGATACATGTGTGCGTCAATCCGGATCGCTAACTTCATAAGGCTGTCATCCAGTCAAACTCCCAATCCTCCTTCGCCTCCTCTCCATCAAACCTGAAACCTCCACCTCGGATGCCGATCCCCCATCTTAACATCCTCCACACTATCATGAAACCCGCCCGTCTGCGGCCTCTCCACAAGCACCCTCTCTTTCTCCGCATTCTCCCTCTTCAACAACACCCACAACACCCCCACAACCACTAGATTCAAACACAAATACCCCAGCGCAAAGCTATGCCCAAGCACATACCTCGGCCCCGAATTCGCGCGATACAACTGCGTCCCCAGCACAGCCCCCAGATTCCCAATGCTAATCTGCATGGCATTCGCCGTTGCGCGCTTGGTCTGCCCACTGACGTTGATGGCGGGCCAGCAGAGGACTAGGGCGACGGAAGGGTAGATGCCGATGGCTGCGAAGAAGGTTCCCACGTAAGATACGCCTGGGCGTGCTTTGGGATCGGTGTTGGCGAGCAGGATTATGTACCCAATGATTGCGACGGTGGAGGTGGTGAGGATGAAGAGGGCGCGGCGGGCGTAGCGCTCGGAGAGTATGGCCCAGAAGATTGTGAAGAGAGTTGCGACGGCGTAGGGGGGGATGGTGAGGAGCTGGGATTGGGCGGATGTGTAGCCCATGTCGCGGATGATTGTTGGCTTGGGTGGTGTTAGAGTGGTGTGTGTGTTTTGTGGGTTGGTTGGCTTACTAGGAAGAGGGATAGAGTGTATAGGGGTAGACTCATGGTGTGGAAGGCAAAGGCGTAGAGCCAGATCTTGATGTCTTTTGCCGCGAGCAGCACCTCCGCCCAGGAGAACGCTTCGTCGTTTGTTGCGTCGCTGTCGGCTTTGAGACGAGCTTGCACGAACGCTCTTTCTTCTTTGCTGAGCCAGCTGACGGTGGCGGGGTAGTTTGAGATGAACCAGTACGCGATGATTCCGATGATGATGGTGAGCAAACCTTCCTATGTTGCTGTTAGTGACGAACTCATGAGCAGGTTGGCGAGCGTACCAAGATGAAGATCCATCGCCACCCAGCGTAGCCTCCTACATTACGCATATGCGCAATGCCATATGCCAGGATCTGGAACCGTCAGTACTGCAGATTGCATATATATGAGGGTTGGCATACACCACCAAAAGCCCCAGCAAGCGAAGCGCAGCTAAAGAACAGCGAAATGCGATACTGGCGCTCATTGCGCTTATACCACATACTCAAATAATACACCACACCAGGAAACAGTCCCGACTCGGCCATTCCCAGACTACAACTCATTAGTCTATCTCACACGACCGTTTTCTCCAGACAACTCACAAAAACCGCACCGCAAAAAAGCCAGACAGGTTCTGCGTAACGCCCATCAGCGTCGCCACAACACCCCACACCACCGTCAGCGTAGGCAACCAGAACTTCGGCGTCGTGCGTTTGAGGACGATGTTGCAGGGTATTTCGAAGAGGACGTAGCCGATGAAGTAGAGGGTTAGGCCGGTGAGGTATTGGTTGCCTGTCATGCCTAGGTCGGTTGTAAGGCCTTCGATACGTGCGTTTGCGACTGGGTCATTTGTTAGTACACTTTCATCAGCGGTGGGAATGGAGAAGTCTATACCATTGCTGCGATCAAGAAAGCTGAGCAGATACAAGATTGACACCGCGGGCAGGAGTCTCAGATCCAACGTTCTGAGTAATTTCTTTTCGTTGATGGTGCCCGGGACGATTTCCACATCGCTCGCGGAAGAGGTCGATGCAGCGGGTGCATCGTTCTTCTCCGAAGCCATCGTCACGTTCGCGCAAACTTTGAGACGGAAGTATCGAAACGCGAGATATCCCTCAAACAACGCCCGGGCACGAAGCTCTTCTTATCAACCCACTACCGTCGCATTCCTCGTAGCTTCGAATGATGCAAGAACGTGGGTCAATCAGCTCAAGCCGCGGCAGCGTAATAACCCAGGTCGGCCGGGCAAACCTCAGGCATGACCGCAAACGCTCATTGGAGCGCATCGCCAACCGCGTCGAATGCGAGATGCGCACAACTCTGACAGGACAAGCGTTATCGGCTCTACCGCACGGCATGGCGGGCGTGTTGCAAGGGCTTATGAGTTGGGGTTGTACACGAAATCGAGAGGTGGTATGTCGTGATTGCACTAGCCGCTTGGGGTATAGACCCGGGTGGACCACGTTGTTATTCGATGGAGACGACGGGTGTTTGATGAGTGAACAGGTGGTCGATGTTTGATTTGATGGGTTTTTGTCTGAGGAGGTTGCGTTCATCGGTGTTTAGATCAGCAGGATCGTGGGTTGACGTGGGGAAGTTTTGATGAGTGTTGTGGTTTGAATGCGGGATATGCGTTTGTGACGATACATGGCAGGAGGCTCGCTCGGATGGACAGAATACGCTAATCGCTCAACGATCGGCACAGAACTACCGTTTCCCTTTTCCTCCAATAATCCCAATCCCTCTAATAAAGAAAACAACAACAGCCGTAGACGCAACACTCATACCAAAGTTAAACCAAGCCGTCGTCCTAATGCCCACCTTGAGCGCATCATCCCAAGGCACCGTCTTATGTCCTTCACCACCAATCTCATCAACACTCAACCCCTTCTCCCTAGCCACAACAGCAGTCTGAACCGCCGTCGCAATCGCCAGCCCAACCGCCCTCCCAATCTGACCCACAGCCGTAATAAGCGCCCCTCCCAGCGAAGCATCCTCCGCCGGCAGCGTCTTCGCCACAAACAACGTGAGAACAGGGAAGATGGTATCCGCACCCGAGACACACAGTACCATAGCCGGGAAGCCATACGCCCAATACGTTGTATGCACCGGAATGGGGATTGCGAAAAGTAAGGAGGATATACTCACGCAGATAGTGCTAAAAGTAAGTATATAATCGCCCGGCACACGAGACAGAATCTGCCCCGTAATTGTAGCCACCAGAATCCCCGTGATACCATTGGGTAGGAAGCGCAGCGTGGTTTGGATAACGGAAAGGCCTTGGTAGTCCTGGAACCAGTAGGTGGCGAAGATGAGGTAGTTGTTGAAGGACGAGAAGAACAGCGCCATGAGCACATTGGCAGCGGTGAATTTGCCGTTTTTGAAGATGCTCATTTTCATCAACGGTCGTCGCTCTGTCTTGTGCTCGAGGTAATGCTGCCAGAAGCCGAATGCGCCGATGATGATTAGTGAGAGCACGATGAGGACGGGTACCCACGGCGTACTCCAGCCCACGACGTTGCCTTCGGATAGCGCGAATACGAGGATAATGAGACCGATGGTGATGAGCGATCCGCCGATCCAATCCACCGTATTACGCAACACGGGTTCGGGTGTCAACGGCGGAATTGGGATAACGAAGTAGCTCGCAACCGTAGAAATCCCCGCAATAATCCCAAACAACCAAAACACCCACTGCCAGTCGAGATACTCGCCCACGACACCACCGAAGATGTTGCCCAGCACGCCACCGAGTGGAGCTCCAGCACCGAAACATCCAAAAGCGATGTCTTTGGTCTTTCCGGGTGGGAAGGTAGAAGCGAGGATGCCGAGAGCGGTTGGTGCCATGGCGGCGGCTGCGAGACCCTGGAGGCCGCGGAAGATGTCGAAGCCGATTTCATTGGGGATGAAGGGCGTTATTATTGATGTGAGTGTGAAGGCTGCGGAGCCCCAGAGAAAGATCATTCGTCGGCCGTAGACGTCTGCTAGACGACCCCATAGTAGCTGGGCGGATGTGTTAGGAGAGGGTAGATATAAGAGAGAGATCTGAACGACGTACCAGGAAGCAACCGAATGTGAGGTTGTAAGCGGAGATAATCCACTGCTGACGACTAACTGGAATATCCAATTCTTCCCCAATGGTAGGTAAAATAATGACTGAGGCCTGAACTGCCATGGTCTATCATAAATTAGTCAGTCTCCTTCCTCTCTTCTCCAACAAGATTGGTTGGCATACTCACGCTCAAAAACGGCGCCGCAGCAATCGTCGTAACAAGCGCCACACACCGTGCTTTCGAAAACGGCAAGCGCTCAGACGCCGATGTATCCACAGCCACAAGCCCATTCTCTTTCTCTGCATCATCCGCCGTCTGGTGTGTCGCGGTGACCACGCGTTCCAGATCCGTGACGCCCTCCACAGGCTCGGGGCTCTTCTCTTCGCGCTTCGACATCTTCAGGACGCGCTGCGAAGGGATGCATATGATAGTCGGCTATCTCCGCCATGCTTCCAGTGGGGCAGCGCATCTTTATGAATGTTTGAAGTTTGGGGTAAGAATATGCCGAAGAGCTCGCTTGCCGACCGCCACAAGTGCGCCTTCGCCAGTTCGGCTAAGGATTTATCCGGGGGTGTGCAGGTGGAAAAGGTAGGCACAACATAGCAGCAGGCTCTCGTTGTATGACGACTCTTAGAACGATGCGGAAAAGTAATCCTGATCTGCAAAATACGAACAGAACGACATTCTCGATGGTGGTGATGCAGCGGGGTGATGTATCCTCCACGTTCCACCAATCACAGCAAGCCTGAGATCAGCAGTTACCCGATGCTGATAACCCCCAGTCCCTCGTATCGAACCTCTTTCTCTTCAACGCCCTTAACATGCGCATCACCTAGCAACCTGAAAGTACCACTCTCTCCTTTTCTCCTCAGAACCACTGGATTCGTACACCCAGCAAGAACCGCTACAACGTCCTCCGGCTGCGCGAGGTCCGGGGCAACGAGAAGTCGACAATCGTCCATCATACAGATCGTCCTCGACATCAAGAGGTACTCGAGGAGATCCCAGAAAGGTTCGAAATTCTCAAATCTGTCTTCTCTGGGTAGTAGAGTTGTGTCTGTGGAAGTGCCACCTTACGCTTTTCCTCACGGAATTCGCGAACATGTACCGAGCGAGCAAATTGCGCTCCACCCCACCTCTCCCAAAGGGTCGTCTTTTGGAAGGCGCATAAGAGCATTGTAGAACAGTTCTCCATTCTCGTATTCGCGTTTGAAAACCCACCATCTCCTTCGGCGGCAAATACCAACGGTTGCGTCTGCTGAGGTAGCAGCTTGCGTAGTTTTTTGGTCGATGTCTGGGGAGCAGGCGACGAGATGACCGACTTCTAGGCGAATACTCCGGATAGTACCAATGATGCGACCTTTGATGTTGAGCAAACTAGACCCTTGCGGCATTTCGGCGTCGCCGATGTAGAATGGAACCAGCTGCTCCAGAGTCTGTCCGTTGAGGTGAAACACTCCCGCTCGCTCAGGCTGACTCCAGTCAGGTGCCCAAGACGATTGGTCAAGAAGCCAGATGCTATGTTGTGAGTGCAGAATGATATCAATCGATTTGGTCGCAGCAATGAATGCTCTCACAGCATTGCGGTTGTGCTCCACGATTGGAACTTTATAGCTCGAGCTAAGTGCGTCGCGGAATCTCTTGCTGGTAAGACCAAGTATGGAGAAGGTCCGGTCGTGTGGCTCTCTGCATATTCGTGCTCTGGTAGACCAGAAAGACCAGGAGACATCGTTCACTCGAGAACTGACTTTGTCCGGTGGAATAAGTCTTCTTTGTGATATCGTTCGTCGACAGTAGTCTAGGTTGAGTGCATTGTTGATAGCCTGACGGGGCCAGTCGTCCATGAAAGTAGCGTTCGCTCTCCTCTCACGCTCGACTATGTCGGTATATAACGCGAAAGCAGGATGAATTTTACGTGTGATGAGTAGTGCCATTCTCATATGAGAGAAGCTAACCGTTCCGGCGCCGCATTGAACGATGATCTCGCGGGCCAGCGCCATCTCTTGCACAATCCATGCGCGAAACCACCACGGTCTTGTCAGTAACTTGTGAAAGCTGTCAACTCCCGGAGTTCCTCCAGATTCATCGGAGCAGTCGAGAAATGTTCTAGTGGCCAATCGCGGCTGGCCACCTCGTCCGATATCATCTCTTCTTTGCCAGTCTCGACCGGCGCACAGACCTTGTCGATGTATTGCATGGCCAGGTCGCTTTCGGGCGTTTGATCGCCTAACCAAACAACTACGGCGGTGGCTTGTGCATAGACGCGATACATAAGAGGGATTTGACGCATCTTTTCAGCTTGGTCGTTCTGGTTGATACAGATTGCATCAACCCAGATCGACCGCTGCCGGTCTTTGAGACGGAGATGTCGAAGAATGGATTCCAGGTTCGGCGAAACTTCAAACTCACGCTCGTCCAGTAGGACTATTTTGCTAGGACACTGCGTACCCCAGCAGTAAGACAGAGCCTCGTATGGAGTTCCGCACTGTATAAGGTTAGTGCCATGATTTTGCTGATCTCCAGACACCAGAGTTGTGTAGTTGATTCGAAGCCGCACGGGTGCCTGGAATACGTCCGGTGCGATGTTTATTAGTCTGATCTCTCGCGAACCTAGCGGATGGGTTAGATCATACTGGTAAGGTGGACGCCTGAGAGAAGGCATTGTGATGACACCAAGTGTATGGGAGACTCAAATACGGGGATCTCTCGACTGCGATAGAAAAGACAGGGCCATTGTGTTTTACGATGCATTAGATTTGCCTAAGGCTGAGCTGTCGACAACGTGCCAACATATGCGGTGGCACAGTAATAGGTTGAAGCTGCAGCATGTTACATTTGCGATTTCTCTCATCCGTGAGTGGACCTTATTGTGCAGGTCGTTGAGGTTGCTATAGTTGTGAGTGGCTCATTTGGTCTGCTTCATCGGTTGCAGCTGCAATGCTGCGAAAAGGGACAGCACTACACACCGGAAGTCTACCTTGGGCTTACATGCCTAGACGCAGAGTGCCTCATTTTCGCCCTTCGGCATGCTTTGTCTCCAATACCACTGCACAGCCACGTGCAGACAATCCAAACTCTTTGCCATCAAGAACCGATGGTATAGACAAGGAGAAAACAGAACATAGAAGAGAAGTCATTATACCTGCGTGATGTGTGTGAGATAAGGATGACAGACATGTATAAGGCGGGGTGCACTTACGGAAGTTGTTACACAAACACGTTGGAGTCCTTCGATAAGACGAGTGACGTCATCAACCTGTTGGTCAGCGAGATTGACACAAACAACATGAACTATCACAGAATCGTGGTGATGAGACGTAGTCAGTGGACATAAATTCATTGCTCGTGCTATTACGTTCCAGTTCCATTCCAAGTCGTCAAGCAACCTCAATCGATGTATGCAAGAGGGAGAAACGCGACCGAACCACTGTTGCCCAAGAGCCAGCCATCAAGAGAAGGCGGCGGCGACATCATCAAACAAATAGTCTAAGCGCGAAAGGGGGTATGAAGAAGAGGGAGCAAAGGAAGACTTGTTTATGGCTTGTGGATGTCAATGACCATCTCGGTCTCGACAGTTTCCGCCTTCTTGGCGAACCTGGCGACATCGGCGCCCTCGACCTTGCCGTACATGGTCTCGGCGATTATGCCGGTGATCTGGTATGGGTCACCGTTGGAGGCCGGGCGGCGGTCCTCGAAGTAGCCCTTGCCCTCGGCGGCGACGGCGCGGGGGATACGGACGGAGGAACCGCGGTTGGCGACGCCCCAGGTGAACTTGTCGTAGGAGGCAGTCTCGTGCTTGCCGGTCATGCGGAGCTGGTTGTCTGAGCCGTAGACGGCCATGTGCTCGGCTTGGCGGGTGGACAGCTTCTCCATGGCCGCCTCGATGGCCTTCATGCCGTTGTCGCCACGAGTCTCGTTGGTGGAGACGTTGGTGTGCAGGCCGGCACCGTTCCAGTCACCGGGGATGGGCTTGGGCGCAAAGGTAACCTTGGCACCGAACTCCTCAGCGACGCGGTGGAGGAGGAAGCGCGACATCCAAAGCTGGTCACCGAGCGAGATGTCGGGGCAGGGACCGACTTGGTATTCCCACTGGGCGGGCATGACCTCGGCGTTGGTGCCGGAGATGGCAATCTCGGCGTACATGCAGGCCTTGTAGTGAGCCTCGACAATGTCACGGCAGAAGACCTTGCCGGTACCGACACCGCAGTAGTAGGGGCCTTGAGGGGCGGGGAAGCCGTTCTTGGGCCATCCGTAAGGCCAGCCAAACTCGTCGAGAAGGGTGTACTCCTGCTCCAGACCGAACCAGAAGCCGTGCTCCTTGTGCTTCTCGAAGATGATGGCGGCGTCGTGGCGGAAGTTGTAGGCGTTGGGCGAGCCATCCGACATGTACGTCTCGCACATGACCAGGACGTTGTCGCCCAGACGGAAGGGGTCGGGGTAGTATGCAACGGGGCGGAGGTAGACATCCGAGTTGTCGCCGGGCGCCTGGCCCGTCGACGAACCGTCAAAGTTCCATTCTGGGAGGTCCTTCAGGCTCTCGACCTTGGACTTGAGCGTCTGCGTGCATGTCAGTATGAGCCTCGGGTAATCGGAATGTAGTCGGGTGGGATAAGGGAACGACGTCACTGCGGGCTGTGGCTGGTGGTGGGGTGCGATAAGAAGGAACGCCAAAACTTCCGGCAGAAGGAGCGATTGGCGCCATGTGCGTCACACATGCAGACCACCACGCTCGCGACTCCAGTCGTCGAATGGCTTCTCCAGATTGTGTATCGCACGGCGCGTCGCAGCCAGTTGCTGCTCTCGGCTAGAAACCTCGAACCGCAGACTAGACCGATCCGCAGCCGTAGCGTGGTGCAAATGCCGCGGTATATCGCAGAGATCGTGGAGATCGGGTTGAAGGATCGGAAAGCTGGAAGTTGCTGACCTTTGACTTGGAGCGGATTCCGTTGGAACCGTCTATCCAGACGTACTCGGCCATGACGGCGCCCTTTTGGGGCAGGTCGAGGTACTTCTTGAGCTGCAATGCGCGTTAGCATGTGTTTGAATGTAGCACGCGAGCAGTAGACTTACGTTGGCCGCATTGGAAACAATCGTTGAGTTCGCCTAGAATATAGTCAGCAGGAGTCGCGTGTAGGGGCAGTCAGCGACACGTACCATGACTGTGGTTGTGTGTGTGTGGTGGTGAGGGAATAGCAAGTAACTCTTGACTGCGACAAGACAAGGCAGTGGAGGGGTTATAAGAGGGGTCTCTGTGTGAAGTGGGGAGTTATGATGGGCAAGTAGATAAGGATAGCGGGCCTGGGGGTCTGTTATAAGGTAAGAATGCTGGATTGCTTTGACTGTCTCGGCCTGTGGCGGGGCTAGCCGTGCTCAGATACTACTTAGGCTGGCCGTAGCCAAGAGGCGTCGCCGAACTGTTTCCGTGGGATGAAGAAGCAATCAATGTCTCTAAACGCGCGACTTTACGCCGCATCCCAGCATGCCTTGCCCACTCTGCAATCTCTAGGCTTCCGCTAGCCACGGTTGTACCGTCTCTCTGGTGATATTGTGCCCAATCTCGCGTCGCCGGTTTTCAAGGCTTACCATAGGCCCACGCGGTCTTTGTCGCGCATCGTGATGTTGGCTGACGGGCGAACGCACAGACGCACAGCCTCACCAGCTTCCGAGTTTGAGCGATTTTGACGCTGGGTAGCGTCGCTGTAAGGGCAGCTAATTTTATCCAGGTACTGCCGAATTGGTCATGCCCTTCGGCCTTGGCCCGTACCAACGACAGTTACGACACACCGCTCCACACGACTATTGCTTTGCGATGGCCGTTCGTATGCATCGCCAACCTGTGCCCAACACGAGCTGCGTAACCCTGAATACCCAGACCCTGTGCGTCCACGTCTCGCGACACCTGCATGCCCAGCTCGCTGTAGTGCATAACCGTCGCGCTGGGCAGGGCGCGCCGTTGCCCGGGGTTGACATCGGGGGGCGATAAGGCCGCTTCGGGCCAATGGCTGCAATTGCAGTTAGTCCTGCCTCGTCATGGCAGCATCACGCAAACCGCTCAACGTCGTTTCTTGTAGTCAGCATCCGAGACTTCAATAGCCTTCCGACCGGTGTGCCCGTTCTATTTTCTGGGACCAGAGGACGTGCATTATTCTAGAAGAGCGCTGGAAGTCTCTGTCGCTGGTGTCGTCTCGGCTTCGATGGTACGGCTGGAGGATTCCCATCTCAACCCCACAGGTTTCCTGGCCCGCCGGCGACACAGCGCGCACGCGGCACATTCGAGTTGCACGAATTGCCGTCATCCAAATGATAATCCCTCTCCAACCCCACGATTGTGATTAATCCAGCGCGTTCGAGACATCCCGACAAAGGTAAAAAAGCCGCACAGCGACGTCGGCTCAACATTATCGTGCGTCGACGTTGGGCTTAGCGGGGTTGCGGGCGAGCCGTCGATCCGCTAGCACTGCATGCCCCCTGGCACCAGAGATAAGGGACATGGGCGAATTTCCATGTTACGTTAGCCTATCGAGTAACGCCGCCGGCCGTTGCGCCCTGGATGACATGCTTGCCCGCCAGCGACACAACAACAGCTTTTCACAATGTCAATATCTCACAAGTAGCACCGTCTGCGCAAACGTCACATCGCAGTTCACAAACAGCCTGACGTTTGACGTGAAGATCAGGAACCGTGCGTGTGGCGGTGTCATCTCCGCTTTAGGCAAGGCTGGAGGCCCGCTCGTGTGCTGGAGCGTGGTCGAGAATGCTTGTATTTCCCCAGATGATAGCTTGCGCTGATCCAGGGAGCCTCATCTGCATGGTTCACGCCAGGCAGCCAGTCAGCCAGTGGAGTGGTGGTGCTGAGCATGGACAGTGCTCACACGTGCGGCCTATACCAACGGGAGACGCATCACCACCAGACATTGCGAGTCGTTCGCAAGACGATGTCTAGCTGCGCTGGGAGATATGGAGGCCAACCATCAGACGTGCCAACGTCGATCCGTTCCCACCAACGAAGCCATCGGCGAACGGTGTCTGCCACATGGCATTGGCCTCTGGGCTGCGTCGCTGCGATACCCGGCGTGCGCACAGAAGCAATGTGTGGCACGACCCCTCTGGTGCGGTCCGGGACGATTGATGACCTGCAGCGCGATATGGGTGTGGTGGGGTGGCAGCAACGGGTGTACCTGCAGCAGCACAGGCTACGCTGGACGAAGCGCTCGGAACGATACGGGGGAAGATTTTGGCCATGGCCGACCTCCGGGAAGCTAGGCCTCCGGAAATGGCGCCAGTAGCATGGTGTTGGAAAATCCGGGGTAGATGTTGGCGTCGCTGCCGGATGGGGGTCGATGATGCTATAGGTTCTGCGCACTGATCTCGCGTTAGTACAACTCCACCCGCTCTCAGTCCATGGCGCAATCAGCTTCTCCTGATCGCTGTCTCTAAGCTCCCGAAGATGCTGGAGAAGTGATTGTCGTCGATTCATGGTCCACTGTATCGACATGGGCCAATCATGGTGAATGCCAATGACGCATTGACGAAGTAGCAGTTGCGACGCCAAACGTCGGGTTGAACAAGGGATTGCGAGCAGACGGTTCCGCGATATTGTCTCTGTCGCTGCACAATGAAGGAGCCTCACGTAGTGTTTGCGTGTTTGTACACTGGCAATATGGTCTTGTCTGCGAAAGGTCAGTGTTCGTCCAATCACTCCCGTCGGCACCTCCAGGGCTTTGAATTGGTCGCTCAGATAAGACGTCCCCATCACATAGCGGTACATGTGTTATATCGAACACGTCTATCATCGACCCTGCTGCCATTGGGGTCGCGATAGGTTTGTAGGTGAGCCATGTTGTCGGTCTCGGTTCGTCGACGGACACGCCTTGGCATGTACCTATGCCGAGGACATGGGATCGATTAACAGCAGCGAGTTCTGTTCCGACTGTAAATACCGCCTCGCGAGTGGGACAACATGGCGGCCATTCGCTCACATCGAGGTGATGCTGCGCCAGAGGATGAAGGAGAGGGTAGAGTAAGAGAAGGAAGACTGGAGTATGTCGCGGGGCCACGTGCTACCCCTACCCGTTCCTCACCTGAGTGGTTTGTTTCAAAGTGGGCAGTGGAATAGAGATGTCTACTCCGCTCCTTCCGGCAGCGACAGACGAGAAACGCGATGTCGTTCCTTCCGCTTTAGTTTCCTCGGCGCCTTACTGAGCATGGGGCAGCAGAGTTCGGCGTTCGCTCAAGACGGTACAAGTGAACGATCCCCACTACAGGTCGAGCTGTGTTGTTTGGAACATGAGGACTTACAGGTCTGCACTGGTACAGCAGACCTTGGATGGTGTCGCCGGCATCTCATCGCCATTACCTGAAGAACGGCGAAAGGTGGAAGCATGGACGTCGTTGGAACGCGACGAAATTCAAAAAGCAGAGAGCAAGTACTCGAGAAAAGGAGATTTAATCGTGCTGCGTGGTCATGTCGTGAAGTTGGGGCATGATGAGGGGAGGAAGCTTGGGCTACAGCCGTGGCCAATGAGCGATTGCGATGGGGTAACAGCAACCACGACGCTCCTGCTCTGCGCGTTTTTCGCATCCAGCTTGTGTTTGGAGACTATGTGCTATTTCAAATCGTTCACGAAGTGACTCACAAAGCCACATGGCGATTGCAGTTATTATTCAGACCTCAAGACATACGTGGGTGGCCCTAGAGTAGGAAGCAGGCAGAAGGCTGTGAACATGATACAAGAGCTGGGCGTTTAGCTGACAAGGGAAAAAGGTGCATCAAGGAAAGATGGGACGACTAGGTAACGTCAATAATGCGTACAAGTAGCAATACATTTAAGAGCAGCACTGCATGGAGATCACTGTCTACGTAGGTATTCAAGCAAGGTTCCTAGAAGTGAACATGCCAAAGGAAGTGAACGCGGAGAATCTGCCATGCAATAGCTGAATGCAGACAACAACTTGAGTTCACCACTGGCCGCCATGAGCAAACACAGCCAGGTCCAAGCTCCACCCTTCCACTACGCGCACGCGACTTCCTCGAGTTCCATCACTTTCAGTCTAAGCCCTCTCGACAGCAGACATATCTCGGATCTGCGCGCTTTCCCGCTACCAACACTGAGATAGCGGTGCAATTTCGAGAGTGAGGACCGCACGTCTTTCACTGACTTACCCACTGACGAAAGACTTGGTAGAGCCATGGCTGACAGCAACTTCCCCTACCATCGCGAGGAGCCTGTCAGTGCGCGACACCAAGCGGAACGTAACAAGACCTCAAAGCCGTCCGAGCCCGGTAGCAATCATGCATTCAGTCCCAAAGGATTGCCCTTGGAGACTCCTGAACAGTTCCAAGCCCTTATGCAGCTCGGTCAACAGAATCCAAACCACAGCCCAGCTTGGCCCAGTCTGGACTATCTTTTTGAAGAGAATGCACGTCTCCAGTCAGAGATTCGTTCTCAGATTCGTTCCAGCGAACAGCGCGCTTCGGACAAGGCAACCCGCGATGCGATACGGGTACAACTTGAGCGTGTCAAGAAGATGGAGATCTCGAAGCGACCCGTGAGCACCAAGGCGGAAGAGACAGGTCAAGAGAAGAGAACGTCGGCACCGTCAGTCCTTCCTACTGATCCTCACGCGCGCTCGCGACCACAGTGTGTTGCTGTATTGGCAGACGAACGCAAATCTCCACAGAGCCAGGCCTCACACGACATCACCAGATCGCTCGGTCACCGAAACAAAAGCCACCCCACTCCGCCAGGCCTCAGTGGCAATGATCATTCTCCTCCGCATGATCGCGATGAAGCTCAGGTTACAACAACAAGTCCTGAGAACATCGCAGCTGTTGCCAAATCGCCGAAGTTCAAGGATGATACCAGCCAGGCACAGTCAGGCAATGCATGCGCAGGACAAGCGATCGAGTGGCCGCAGCTTGAAACGTGTGTTGAAGGGTGCGATGAGAAAGATTGGACTCCGCCGTGATGCAAGCAGGTAGACTATGAAGACGGCGTGGAAGCCTCGCTTAGGAGGATTGATCGAGGAGGACCACGAGGTTTGGTTCTGTACTTAGCAGCACATACAAGTGGAGCCAATATACCAGACCGACTTCGTGTTATTTGCTGCCTATACTCTGTCAACTGTTTCATAAAGGATTAGGATGCACAACAATGTAAACCCCAACTTTGAATGTATCCTAGGCAACGAACGTAGGAAGTGGCGTAGTTCTGCTAATTAAATGAGGAAAGTAACTGCAAGACTTGTAGTAGCTCTAAAATCCGCCGCTGACGCAGAGTGCGGCGGAGAAGCTAGTCGAGGCTGCCCTAAAAGGTATTTTTGTAGATGTGACTACTTCCTCACGATCTGCACTCTCAGAACGGCGACGCCTTCCATACTAGCCCGACCTATACAAACTGCAGTATGCCGTACTTTGTCTCGAACCGTGGTTGTCCATCCAGCTCAAGCCCAGCCCCTGAGATTAGCGAAAGGATGCGCTGACTCGTCGCGAACCACGTCGGCGGGACGCGTGACCCTGGGTCGGCAATACAGGCCTGAAGGTGTCTGTCGCAGACGTGTCTTGTGTGACGGTCTCGCGCCGAAAACACGGCGACTTTGTTTCGCAGCACGATAATATCCGTCCCGGGGATGCAGGGTGGCTGTTGAGCAAAAAGAAAAGCTGCAGGTACGGCGAGCGTGGTGCGCGAAACAGAGACGTGGTCCTGGTCCCATGGTGCGACGACTCCACCTTTGACTGGCCACACTTTGGTAGACAACTACTAGACATGTACTGTAATATGTAGAGCGGCTTTACGCCGGCGTGGCACAAAGCCTGTCTTAGACTCTCTTGCTGTGGAGGGCGAGAAGCCACACAGCGACTACGGGCAAAGCAGCTAGGCCAGGGCACATTGCAGGAGACTACCGTCCAGGATCGCCGCTGGGATGTCTCTCACAAGCCGTGACAACCCCGATTCTGGTCTGATACTCTTTTGCTCGCCCAATCTCCCATCTGCCGTTTGCCCGTGCTTTTGCCCGTTCTTGCTGTTGCTTGAGTGTGTGTAATTCACGTCAACTTCATGACAACAATATTGTAACGTTTGGTGGCGTAGAGCGCTGTACTTTTCTTCGTGCGCAGCGCATATTACTCTGCCTAATCGATATCCCCGTTCCCGACGTGCATGCTCGACCTCCTGCGCCATGCATCGACACGCCCTGTCCGAGACGACTGGCATGGCGGGAATGGCCTCGTCGCGCTCGTCGCGGAGCCACAGCTTCAGCAGCGACAAGACGCCCTCGCTGGCCAGCTCCGTCACCTTCCAGATGCCCACGACGGTGCGCCCGGCGCCGGCCTACATTGCGGCATCAGTCGCCTCGCAGACGGTTACCGACCACCACAATGCCCAGCTGCGCGACCAGGACGCCGACACAGACGAGCTGCAGAACGCCATCTTCTCGGAACAGGCATTGGCCCTCCTCAATGCCTTCCTCGACCACCTGCTCTTCGCTTTCCTCTCTAGTGCGCGCTCGCCCGCCCTGACGGCCATCCGCCCCGCCGTGTCCGACGTGCTCAAGCCGCGACTGGCCCGCGATGCCATTGAGGCGGCCGACGAGGAGCTGCAGGGGCTGCTGGCCGGCGAGGACGACGACGAGCTCTCCACAGCGCATCTCAGGGCTGCTGAGCGGTGGGACGTGGAGAAGGTGTGGAAGCGCACCCGCCTGCGCATCATGGTCTACACCCGCCTGGGCGAGCTCGAGGACGAGGACGAGGAGCGATACGTCCAGCAGGAGCGCGGCCTCAGCATGGACGACGACGAGGACGACGAGGCTGGGCTGGTCGCCTGGGCCTCTGCCATCTTCCTCACCTCGGTCATCGAGTACGTGGCCGAGCAATTACTCCTCGTTGCCGGCTCGGCGGCCTTTTCGCGCATGGCAGCGCGGATGAAGAAGCTGGCCCAGCAGAACGACGACCAATCGCAGCAGCTCATCGAGCGTCTGATCATCGAAGAGCCCGACGTGGAGAAGATTGCCCTCAACTCGGCGCTCGGCAGGCTCTGGAGGACGTGGAGGAAACGCGTGCGGTCGCCCATCACGCCCATGTCCCCGCGAGGTGTCCAGCAAGCCACAAGCTACTCGAGCCTGCACCACCGCAAAGCGAGTCGCGAGACCATCAATACCCTACACAGCGAGCATGAGCCCCTGCCCGAACACCCCCCGACCGAGACCGACATCGCCGCCAACATACCCCTCCCCATCGGCGACAACGACGTCAACGAGATCGAGGTGCCTGGCCTGGCGCCCACATACGAAGACGGGGCCGAGGGCTCAGGCATGCAGACGCCTGTCCAGCGTCCTCAGCGGCCGTCCAGTGTCCTCCTGCTGTCTTCACTGGTGGAGTCCTCCATCAAGAGCAACAGGCCCCGTCCCTTGTCAATGCCGCTGCGTCAGGCACCACAGTTCACCATGCCCCCACAAGCTGAGGAAGAGGATACCCCCCTACAAGCAACAGAGGAGACTGCACAAGATGCTGAGTATCAACAAGACGAGTCGTCCGAGGAAGATGCCTCGATGGTTGCGTTCGCAGCGGCCACCGGCATGGGCTTCCGAAGGAGCGCAGTGGGACCGTCGCAGGAGCCAGAGCATCAAGCTGAGAAGGTCGAGGAGACTGAGAAGGCTGAGCAGGCAGACGAGACGCACGAGGTCACCGCTGAAAGCCCACCCCAGGTGATGCGGTCGAAGAGGATGTCAATCGAACGACCTGGCCCTCCAGGACTGGTACGCACATTCTCAACCCGCAGCTCGAGCCTCAAATCGCCCGTAGGAACACCCTTGGCAACACCAAAAGCCCCTTTCCATCCCGAAGGGCGATCCTATCTCGACGACGAGCCATCAGACGACGAGCCCGAGCAGCATCGTGCCATTGGCGTCGCGCGAACATCGGACAGCGTTATACGGTCAGCGTCAAACTCTCCTAGCGATTCGCTCCATGAGCGGAGGAGGCCGGGCAGTGGAGGCTACGTTGAAGTGCCACCTCGAGACTTCACGCCGACGTCGCTCACGTACAGCAACACTCCCTCGCCTGATAGCAAGCCCAACGTGCCAGACCGCTCCGTGGCACGTAAAGAAGTCAACAGAAGGTCTTTCACTGGCGCCGAATTGGTCCCAGGTCCCGCCGCATACGAAGGTCCCACCAGCGCGCCCAGGAGACAGGATCTAGCTCGCTCAGCATCGCGTGGTTCGTCACTACCAGCGCTGCAGGAAGTCGAGAGCAATACTCCACAGCACAAAAGGAAGACGCCGTCGATTCATACCAGCCGTAGCGTGCGTACCTCGGACAGTCCCAGGCGTAGTCCCACGTCTGCGACTGACGCATCCGAGCGACGAGCGACGAACCGCCTCTCCACAGACGACTCGGCTCGTTCTCCGCATGTGGCCGATAAGTCCTCTTCGGACAACTCTTCGCTGAAACGCGGCACATCGACATCATCCTCTCTTCGGAAGCAGGGCGCTTATCCCGTCGTCTCAAGCGGACGGGAGTCCATTGGAAGCCACCGCTCACGTGGACTGAGTGGTCGCATGTCTGAAGAAGACCGCGCCCGCGAATTCGACTCTTTGGTCAAAGGACAGGATACGGTAAAGTTTACATTAACCCCCGAAAGCGTGCGAACTGCCGATGTAAGTCGTGCTTGCTTCCCTGGATCACATGTGCTAACGATCTGTAGAAGGAATCCCCCGTCATCAAGAAGGCGGAACTACGCAGGCCGTCCGCATCTTCCGTAACTGTGTATCCCCGCGTCAATGCCGAAGACAAGTCGTTTGGTACTGCGAATCTGCCCAACACCACAGCACCGAGAGCCAAGGGACCTACTGCCGCCAATCACAAGCCTTCACCCAGTCGGAAGGTGGTCACCAGGCCGCTTGCAAGAGATCCGAAGATTGAGTCTGAGTCTATGCGTGACTTTGCGGACTTTATTCGGTCGACTGGTCCTTCTCCTGGACAGGAGAAGCCCGTGCAGCCCTTTGTCAACATCAGCGGAAATGGCCAAAAGTCGGGCAACCAGTCAACATCATCTCTCGGACGTAAGATGTCCATGTCCAAGCAGTCCAGCAGCGCCAACGGATCAGCCACGCGAGCTCGCCCAAACATGGAGCCGCGCAGTCCCGCAGGTCTAAGCACCGGCAACGGCGATCTCATCGACTTCATTCGCCAAGGACCCCCAGACGCAAACCACGGCCAACCCAGAATCCCGCGAAACGTAGCGCCCTTCCGAACGACCGTCGATTCCGACCAGTTCGAGACAATGCTCGGTGGCCACGGCAACGTCGAATCAGCATACGGCTCCGCTTCCTCAACCCTAGAATCAAAGGACAGCACGCAAACTATTAATTCCCGCACCGGCCTCATCCCTTCCCCCAGCGTCGTCCAACCCGCTTACTCCAACCAACCCCAACAACTCACCGGCAGCATGTCCGGCCCCGACGAACCGCACATCACCCGCACGCGTCGTCGCGTCAAAGACCCCTACGCCATCGATTTGTCAGACGAAGACGAGGACGACGAGGATGAGGATGAGGATCAGTTAACCGCTCTTCCTACGCCGACTAACCAACACCCGCCCCAGGTGCAGGCGCAAAGACACCAAGCACCGGAAACTAAGCGACCGCAGCCCCCGCGCCAGGAGAGTCTGATGGATTTCCTAAATGGGATGGAGCCGCCGAGTACTAGTAAACCTCAGCCTTTTATGCTGAGTGAGGAGACGATTGCTGCTGCGAGGGCAAGGGCGGCTGCGAGTTCGAATACTAGTCTGGGGTCTGCGGTGTCTACGAAGGGGAATGGGAATAGTTACGGTAACGGTAATGGTAACGGTAGTGCCCCAGCATTCGGGTCTATCAGCTCATCCAACTCCAATAAACCCAGACTCCAAGCTCGCGCCCCTGCTGTCGCTGACAATATCCGCGGTGGTGGTGGTGGTGGTGGTGGTGGTGGAGGTTTTGGTGGAGGTGGATCGAGAACAGCGACGAGTGACCTCGCCGACTTTTTGAAGAATAGCGGACCCCCGGAGATGCCGGAGCCTCGGCAGCAGGCGAGGAAGGAAGAGGAGAAGAAGAGTAAGAGGTTTTGGAGGAGGGGGAAGACTTATGGGGATTTGCCTTAGGTTTGAGAGGGGAGGGGGGATGAGAGGGGTGTGAGGGATGGGATGGGGAGGAGGAGGGGAAGGGAGGGAGGGAGTGGTTTTGTGATATTTTCTTCTTGGATACCCGGGTTTTGGTCTTAGTGTTGGTTCTTGTTTGAGGTCAAGGGTTTGGAGGTGGGATTTGGGATAGATGGCAGTAAGGCGGGCTTGGATATGATGGTTGTGGTGGCAGTAGCAGTTCTTGGATGAGAGAGAGTGTGTGTGTATGTTTGAGTGTGGATGTGTGTATTTGTTGGCCTGGCCCGCTCATATTGACTTGTAATGAATCATGGTTTTTATTTATGGAATGATATTATTTCTTTCTCTCGTTATCAAACGGAAAGTTGAAGTAAGATGGGTAGTGAGATGTATGAGTACTGTGTTGTTCGATGATGCTCAACGATGTTTAACTCCAAAACGGACTCATGCTTCCCTCTTGGTTTGATGTGCGTTGCTGTCCTGAAACTCCTGACACTCCCGCCGATGTCGACGCCGTCGTCCCAGCAGTGTTTGGCACACTTATCTTGTCAGCCAGCTTGATTTTCTAGAAAAGACAAAGTGTGAGGTAAAGGGAAGAATAACATACGTAACCTCTCTCAACCTCGCATCCGTAGCTGCTGCACCCGGTGTGCGACTGAACAAATCTACTACGTAGCCTACGATCTGAATTTCTTTTCGGACGTAGGGACTCGCTCTGAGAGCCTGGATATCGCTTTTGAGAGTAGTATCCGGAGCCGCTGTGAGGTGCGTGCAACCTAAACAAACCGTACTGCATTAGCCTCGAGCATTTACTTCCACCACTTCTCTCGTTGAGAAAATAGGAATCAAAACGTACCAGCATGTCCCATCACGATTATGAGACCTAAAGGTGTGGTTTGGTCGGCCCAGTAGATGCTGTTGATAGCGTCTTGGGTAACACGCGCACCGTTTGTGGTGAGCATTGTGGCGTGCGTGGTGTTGAAGTGGTGGGATGGGTGGAGGAGGGCAGATGTACTGGATTCTGTGCAGCAGACTGGGGGGTTTGTTAGAGTGGGTTGGGGATGCGTGGAGGGGAATGGGAAGGGGATGGGAAGGAGAAGGGGAAGGGGAAAGAGATGAAGATAGAGATGGAGATGGAGAAGTAATGGTGTGACTTACTGATGAAAAGACCGCCGGATGTTGACATGGTCGGGAAGTATATCTAGGTAGAGAAGAATCGGGGATTGATATTGGTGAAGAAGCGTCTAAAAGAAGATATGATGGTATGCGATATCCTTTTGACGATCGTTGTCGAACTTGACACTGATACCTCCCGTCAACACTCCTCCTCCTTCTTATACCATCTCCCACCTTCCCACCCTAACACCCATACCTTCTTCCAGGCCAACCAAATCAGACCATACCAACTCCCCTTCACTCATTCCGCCCACGTAATCAGCACACAACCACAAAACACCGCCACTCCCTCTCTCACCCTCCCTCACCCTCTCTCACCATGTACAGCTGACCAAGCAACACATCTTACCTTGCCTCTTCCTTCTTTTTCCTCGCCTCCCACTCGGTGAGAACGATTGAAGTGGATTACACATATCTTACTCTTACTTTCCCCCCATATCGACCCCATACCGACAAGAGAGAGGAAAAAGAAAAGGAAAGGCCAAGATATCTTGCATACACACATGCGCGTTCTAGACGTCCCCAACGTTAGCGCCAACGTATCTACAGATCAAAGACATGTATGGTAAACCGGTATGCTTAGTTCCTTTCTGAAACAAGCGCCTTGTCCACGCCTGAACCCTGGTGGTCGATGTGGTAGTCACAAGCATCCTCAGCACGAATGGATGGTTGGATGGATGGATGGACGGACGGATGTATCACCGCCAAACCATAACTCTCCGCTATGTTTAGCAAGCAACTCAAAACTCAAATGCTGACCTAGTAGCGCATTCGTAATAACGCCATACCACCTTTCCCTCTTCACTCAACACCCACATATTCCATCTCCATCCCAAGTCCCCTCGGCCCCGAACTCGGATATCGCATCGCAAAATGCACCCGTGTATCAAATCAACCTGCATGGCGCCACCAACTTCCACACTTCCCCTTTCCCGCCTAGTCAGGTACAAATGTATCTGTGTAAAATCGCATCATCACCTCTATCCCATTACCAACCCTTCTATGCTGCATGGCGTCATACCACCACTCTACGCCATGATGACGCTTTCCCCAAACGGGAAAAGCACGATGCATGCAAGACACGGAAATGGGCTAGTGGGGTAAGCTGACGGGTTGCTGAATAACACGACTTTGCTGTGACGTGTGTGTTGTAGATTATAGTTTGTGTGTGTGTTCGGAGGAGGGGGAGGTGGTTCGGACGAGGGATGTCGATGCAGTGTAGATGCAGTGTAGATGCAGAGGCTGGAATGGGGGTTCATGATGGTTTGAGTATGCGGTTGGAAGGAGAGGTGCGGCATCGTGGTTAGTCAAGTCACGGCATCGATTCTCCGAACAAGGTATAGACAGACGAGGCAATTTGGGTTCAGAGAGATGCAGCGGCAACCAAGCCCCTCGCATCGGCATGAATATGGCATTTCCGTCTTCTCATCTTCAGCACGTTGACAAAGACGAGCTGGGAGATTAGCGGGGAAGTACAAGCAGCAAGGATCCGGTCCGTTAGCGATGCTCTGCCCCACCTACGTGGCTGTGGCTTGCAGTATGCAGCTGATCGAACGGATCTCCGCCGCTATTTCACGCATGCATACGGCGAGTCTGTGGTGTTATAGTTGGTTGGAGTTGATGACTTTGCAGTGACAAATATACAAAGATGAGGGGAGCATAGGGAGGGGAGAAAAAAGGAATGGGAGGCTGGTATTGATTGTTGTATTGATTGCGGTGGTTTGTAATTACTGATTAAGGCTATGGGGGATGTGATGGATGATTGTGTTGTCTCTGATCTCTTGTTGAGCTGTTTCCTTTGCTATCCATCGCTGTTGTGGATAAATGCTGTCCTTGTATCTTCGCTGCGGGGTCTTGCAGAGGTTATGCAATTTCTCGTTGGGCGGATGGAAGCTTCGGTTGCTGACTACAACGAGGCATGTCCGCGACCAGATGGATACGAAACTTGAGCCTGGCGCACACAATGCCATTCGTCATCTCGATCCATCAAACGACAAGTTCCCGACAACCTTCATGGCAGCGCTTTATACTGCGGCGGCAGTGATCGCTCGCTCTCGTTCGCTGGTAGGACTTGAAGCGGTATAGCGATAGTCGTAGAGGATACCTCCGACTTGGGCTGATAGGGTGGCGGCGCTTCTCCACGCTCGTCCAGCCCCTCAGTTGGGCGAAGGAGAACAGAGTTGGTGGCCCCGTATCGTCCGTGTAGCAACCTCCGTGTGCCAGGCCAGGCTCCGGCGTCTCTCGCTGGTGCTTGTTGCCCGCTCTGACGCCGGACGGTCAGATGACGGACTTTGCGGCGTCGGATGAGCCATGCTGCGACGAGGATGAGCCCCGCGAGCATGCCGAGGAGGAGGTAAAAGTACTTGTAGAAACTGGTGTTATTGCGTTCTTCTGGGGAGAGTTCGGCGTCGTCGTCGTTGCCGCGGCGAAAGATGCTTGGTTCAGCCGCTGAAGCCGTTTCCGCGAGCAGACTGAGATGAGCCATTGCGTTGGTTGTACTACAGTGAGCGTAGTGTGGGTATTGAGTGGAAATAGCGAAGCATTCGTAAGGTTGCCCCAGTGAAACTGTTGTACGAGGGGCGAAGATGGTGATTAGGGCATGGGCGAGGTGATAGTGAGGAACGGCCTGTTCGCGGTTGTATCGCCTGCATTGTCCGCAGCATTTGCTACTTCTTCAAGTAGCTGGTGAAGGAGCCGCGAAGGAGCCATCTCTGTGTGGCATCTCCTGCAAGGAAGAAATTGAAGAGGTCTACAGCCTTCATCATGATAGATCTGAACGCCCTGGAGCGTACAATAACCTTGGGTTATCAGCGTTGCATACCTTCATCATTGTAAGATGGGAGTGTCGAAGTGATGCAGCGGAGGCCTCGGAATGGCGTGCTGGGGCTTGCAGATGATGGCGCCAAGCAATCGCGTCAGTTGCGCGCTCGCACCCTGTTGTCCAGTCTTCTTCTTAGCCCACCTACACCCCGCAACCTCGCATCCACACTCCAACATGGTCAAAGCTATCAGAGGTATGTCACACCTCTCGCACCAGTCTTCGCGATACTGAATTCCCAGGCACGCTCGTCAAGTGCGACGCTTCCATCAAAGCCATGCTGGTGGACATTGACAGCAAGAACAACAACGAATACATCATCGAGGAGCTCGACGAGGAGCACATCCTGGTCAAGGAAACGAGGATCAATGAGCTCAAGGCCCGTTTGAATCAGGTAGGTGGCGTGTTCATATGGTGTGGTCACTACTGACAGTCATAGATGATGAGGGAACGCTTGAAGGAACCAGAGAGTTCGGACTCTGAGTAGACGTCTGTCCTATGGTTCAATGCTATCACGATAAACCTTGTTCCCGCCTATCCTGCCCGCTCTCGACCGCTCGACCGTCGACCGCTCGATCCTTACATGGCCGCCTTCTGTGCCGCGCTCTCCTGGGAGCCTACCCACTTCGGCCTGTGGTCGGTGTACAACTCGGCGTTCATCGTCATGTTGTCAAGGATCTTGGTGTCGTCAAGAGTTCCGACCTTGATGATGCGCTTGCCGGCAAAGGTGTCGCCCTGGCGCCACATGGTCGAGCCACAGTCACCGCTGCACGAGGTCAGAACAGGACTCGCTATACCATAGCGAATACATACCAGAACATGGAAGTGACATCATTTCCACTGTCGCCCTTGACCGTGTGTGCCTTTGGCGTACCCTTGGTGACCTTGAAGCCCTCGTCCGAGTAGACGGCGTTGGTAGAGTAGGCGGATCCGGTGATCTTGCGGCAGTCAAGGCAGTGGCAGAGGATCTGCGTATCTCATCAGCAACAGAAGGAGACGACCAGGATACCACGCACGTTGCCTCCGCTCTCGCCCTGCACCTCGTAACGGACGTTACCGCAAAAGCATCCTCCGGCAGGCATCTTGATAAGTTGGTGAAGTGGAAAGTTGGTTGGTGGAGTTGTTTAGGCTGTGGAGGTTGAAAGAGCAAGTGTCGTGTTAGACTGCCTTCACCTCGGGCTTTATACTCGAATCCCTACCCCGCTGTATTGATCGTCAACTTGGACAAGAAGCGCCCTACGCATCCAAGTTCCCCACCACTGGCCTAGCGCCGAGGCCTGATTCGGTTCAAATCGCGAGGGTCTGCCGCCGACGCATGACGGGTAGAGGGAAGCCGTCCGCCTATGCTGCTTACGGTTGAGGGGCGTGTTTGCTGTCATTGGCAGTTCTGGGTCTGGCCATGGTTCTGGTCGGGTTATGATACTTTGCTTGGACGAGGGGCAATTCCAAATCAAACACTCTCACACCCATGCGGACCGATTGACAGTTAGAATGTTTGCTTAGCCGACGATGCCGACTATGCCGCACGGCTGTGGCGTGAGACCAGTGCTTACTGAGAACAATGTACCTTGCTTTAATACTTATTCGCAAAGAATACACTGCGCATGTGGTAAGCCACAGTTGAACAGCTATGACGTTGCCAGACGGTTTGCGGAGCGGGGTTTCCCCAATGCGGTTACGGCTAGTCGAAGCACGTGAATTCGAGTCAATTTGGCGTTTGCGCGCAGCCCGACCTCTACCTGTGCACGCAGTGAACACTATGCGATGGACGACCTCGCGCTTTGATCAAATCGGGTCATTGACCGCCTCGACTCCACCCACAACTACCTCATCAGCATGGCCGGCAACGCACCCAATGTCTGGACGCAGATGAACTATGTCCCTCCCCGCGGCCAATGCAACCACAAGCCATCTCTGCTCGCCGCGAAGTGTCCGTGTTTGCGCTTCATGTTGCATCCGCTGAAGGTAGGTTTGGATAACCCTACACCGCCGGTACACTAGCTAATCAGCATTCCAGTCATCATCTTCATACGAATGCGACGGATGTGGCCACCACGCCTCCTTCCACACCATGGAGAACAAGACCGAAGACGAGATAAGGAAGCGCTGGGAGGTTGAGGCGAAAGAGCGCAACGAGCAAGAAGCGCAGCAGCCGCGGCCGAAGAAACGGGTAAGAGCGATTGAGTACAACAATGAAGAAGGGGTCGAGGATATCTTCAACGAGCTCTTGCTGCAAGAAGCTAGGACCAAGAAGGCTGCACCCAAGAAGAAGACGGGGAGGGCTGCGGGGACTAGGGCGAAGGGAAAGATCAGTGAGATTCTCGAGGACGATGTGGTGGAGTTGGATTGAGTTGGAACACTGGAGAGGGAGCTGGCGTTTAGGTTATTGGGCTTCGGCCAGGCATCGCGTTATGATACCCCGCGCATATCTTCGTGCTTTACACATGGGAACATATTCAGTACTTTGGCAGCATGCATTTCTAGAGTTGGGGGTGGTCGTCCTGCCCTGCTTGGGACGCCAAGGCCAACCAACCGTGAGCGACCTTGGGCGCATGGCAACTTTCCTCCTCGCTTCATGAACATGCACGCAACATGATATCGTAACACCCACCCTCACTCAACTGCATAATTAACCCACACAGTGCCTTGCGCACTCACCAACGCCATCATGGCCACGCCAACGCCCAAAGACAAAGAAACGCCCTCGCGACACCTCAATGCCTTCTCCTCGCCCGCCCCACGCAGCGTCCCTCCCTCCGGCAATATCAACATGATGTCGTACGACTCGCCCGCGGTGCTTAACATGCTCAACGACGTCGCGAGCTCGGGCATGGGAGGGGTGGGCATGGGCATCACCATGAGCGGGCTGGGCATGTCCAGCTTGGGCATGAGCGCAAGTGCCATGGGACGCGCCGACGAAGCAGAGCGAAGCCGCAGACTGCGCGAGATCATAGACATTATCGGCAAGAAGCCCGGACGCGTCAGCGAGCAGGGACTGCTGGCCCTTTGCAAGAAGATGGACATACCGTGCGAGAAGCACATGGACGAGGCAGGCACGTGGAGTCTCTTGATCGGAGACGAGGCCCTGTGCGACGTCACCTTCAAGAACGACGAGATTGTCAGCGTCAATCTCCAGACCGGCCTGGACGAATCGAGAGCCGACCTCAACTTCGGCGCGACAGGCTCTGAGATCCTCGTGCGCAGCTTGAAACCTCTGCCCGGCCAGAGCAAGCTGAACGTCACGCTCGAGCGCTTCTCTGAGAGCTTGGAGAAGCTGCTGACGCTCGACAAGCTGGGGTCCCCGCAGAACGGCGGGGTCAGCTGCTACAATGCGATTGCGGGAGTCTACACGAGCCTCCGGAAATTGTTTGAGCATGAAAAGAAGATGGAGCTTGTAAACAGGAAGCCGGACGAGCGGTTCAGGACATACAGGGCCGAGCGCGAAGTGCTGTGCAAGAAGAGCGGACGACCGCGGCTCAACGGCGGATCGTGTCTCGGGCTGAGTCTGGAATACTGGATGGATGGACGCTTGCAGCTAGATGGGCCGACTGAGTCTGCCTCGTATCCGGAAGACCATCGCTGGAGTCGCAACAAGATGTATTCACTGACCATCGAATGCGAATCTTCGCCCTCCACTCTCTACACGCCCATCCGCATCTCCGACGACTGGATCAGCGACGCAGTTGAGAAGTCAGCCGACGCAGATGCAAATGTCTCCCTAGACAACATGCTGATGAACGCATCTTCGATAGACTGGCTCGACCCAAAGCCGACCTACCTCGAACCCCCCGAGCAGACCGACGATGCCATGAACCTCGACTCCGCAGCTGGACGCCTCCCAAACGTACGCTTCGTCGCCAAGTTCAACCCCCCTCTCGTCGTACCGCTCGCTGTGCACATGCAGCTATACCAGATCGTTGGCATTGAGCCTCGCACCGACGACTTCCGTCCTACCACATTCGCAGGCCTGGCTCTGAGGCCAGGCGAGGTAGATCCAGGCATGTCCAATACAACAGGCGACCGCACCCACGAGATTCGCAGCTCGCGAAAGGTCCTAGTACTAGAGCAAGACGCATCGGGAAACGACTTGGACAGGCGCCACGACATGAGTCTCTACATACCCAAGCTAGAATACAGCCGCACGCTCGAAAGCCTGCCCTTCAGCCACCCGAAGCAACTCGTCGAGATGCTGCCCGTGCTAAGACAGTACGCGCATGTCACATCACTCATCCGAGACTGCTTTTACCTCGCACCCGAAAAGCCCGTTCCGACCCACAAGCTCGGCCAGCATCCCACACTGACAGCTGCACCGCAGACGTCCGCGCAGGGCGACCTACCTCGCCTTCAACTCGACGTTACTCTAAGCTATAACCCGCCCACACCACGCTTCACCCTACACGTCCCCCACCCCGAAGCCGTAACATCTTCCCCCGACGTAGCAGACCTCATCTCCAACCTGCTCTCCTCCACCTCCACTCCCATCTCCACACCAATAACATACAACGCGCCCCTCGCCGTGACCATCGACATACATCCCAACGGCGAGCTCGTCGTCGTCGAGCAGAACATTCACGCCCACCACGACAGTCCTGGACAAGCACAAGCGCAACTAGAGCTCTTCGACAAGAGAACGAAGACGCTGGCTAGAGTGCTGGATGCAGCGGATGATCTGGGCATTTGGGCTGAGTGGCTTAGGAAAGAGGCGCTGAGGAGTAAAAAGAAGGATTAGGTGGACTTTCTGCGTGGACCGGAGGTTTATCAAAGTGAGGAGGAGATGGCAGACTGGCGGGCTTGGGCTAGGCAGAATGGCTGGGATGGGGTGAGGTGGAATGCAGGAGGGGATGGGGGGATGGGACGGGACTTCTTGAGGCTGGGTGTTCGGGACGGATGGAGCTGGAGCACGTCCTACGCGGGACAAATGCGATACTTTTGAGAATTAGGCTGTAAATGGGGATAGTGTTATTAGAACATCCTCAGAACTGAACGCAGGGGTGGCATGGTTATCGTGCATAAGATCTGTAAGAACTGAACGTGCCATGCCGAGCCTTTGCCCGCGGAACGGATTCCGATGACATAACTTCGCCTCGGCAACTTCCTTTACACCCTAACATGCTCCAACGTTCTTGTTTCCAAGTCTTGATTGATGACATCTCTGACTAGCTCGACCCCTACTCCGCCGCCGTTACCATCATGCCACCACCCACCTACAACCACTCCGCCCCCAACATCCACTCCCTCCTCTCCTCACTCACCACCCACAACATCACCCACACCCTCGACCTCTCCACCCGCTCCGGCAAATCAAACACCCCTTGGTCCCCCGCACCTTCAACCCACACACCTCTAATAGTCTTCTTCCCCCAAACTACCGCAGAAACATCCATTGTGCTAAAAGCATGCAACGAGCGTCGTATAGCCGTGACGCCTTTTTCCGGCGGCACGAGCTTCGGGCAGGCGCTGGGGAATGTGAGGGGGGGCGTATGTGTGAGTTTTGAGAAGATGAGGGGGATTGTCAAGGTGAATGAGGAGGATATGGATGTTGTTGTGCAGCCGGGGGTGGGGTGGGTGGAGTTGAATAAAGCGTTGGAGGGGAGCGGGTTGTTTTTCCCTGTTGATCCTGCGCCGGGGGCGAGGATAGGTGGGATGGTATGTACGCGCTCGCTCAAACGTTATAGGTGATGTGCTGACAGCGAGGTAGATAGCAATGTCCTGCTCCGGAACAAACGCCTACAACTACGGCACCATGGCCTCAAACGTCATCTCACTAACCTGCGTCCTCGCCTCTGGCGCCATTGTGAAAACACACAACAGACCCCGGAAAACATCTGCAGGCTACGACCTCACGCATCTCGTTATCGGATCCGAAGGTACACTTGCGCTCGTCACGGAAGCGGTGCTGCGTCTTGCGCCGATACCGCGGAACCTGCATGTTGGGCTAGCTACGTTTGAGACGTTCCAAGAGGGCGTGGATGTTGTTGTGAGCCTGCAGAAACTGGGTCATCGGCTTGAGGCGTTGGAGTTGGCGGATGGGCCGCAGATGAGGTGTGTTAATGTGTCGGGTCTTGCGCCTGCACGCATGTTTGAGGAAGTGCCGACGCTGTTTTTTAAGATTGCGGGGCCGTCGGTGTATAGTGTGCAAGACCAGATCGCTGTTATGCAAGAGCTGTGTAAAACACACGGCGCATCGCATGTTGAGATCACGAATGAGGAGGAAGCGGTGGGTGTGATCTGGGGAGCGAGGAAATGTATGGGCACGGCTCTTCTTGCTATGAAGAAGAAGGATACGGATCTTTTCTTACACAGCGACTGCGCAGTTCCTATTTCGAATCTCTCCCGCCTTGTCGCCGGAACTCAGGATCTCATCTCCCAAGCGTCGGCTGCGAATCAAGCGGATTGGTTCTGTGCCAACGTCGGACATATCGGGGATGGTAACGTGCACTCCAGCATCGTCTGCCCACAGGAACATCACGACGCAGCGATGAGTGTAATCATGGACATCGCTCGGCTAGCGCTGAGCTTGGAGGGCACGGTGACGGGTGAGCATGGTGTTGGGATGAAGTTGAGGGATGCGCTGGAAGAGGAGGTGGGAAGTGAGGGTGTGGAGGTTATGAGGGGGGTTAAAAGGGCGCTGGATCCGAGGGGCATTTTGAATCCGGATAAGGTTTTTAGGTTGGAGGTGGATGGGGTGGGGGGAGGATGTAAACTTTAGGTTTTTGAATCGCTGGACGAGGGATCTGTGTTGTTCGAGACGAGATGTCTATCTATCATGTAAGACATGTGCAAAATGTCCACCACCACCCCTCCGACTCCCCCACCAACCCGTGAAGAAGAAGAAGAAGCTGACAAGCGTGATTTGGTGGTGGTAGACTACACGGCTAGTATAGTGAGTTGTTATTTGGAGATTGGAAAACGGAAAGTTGAGTATCTGAGATGTGGACGCAGTTGCTGAGGCGAAGCCACATCTTCGGAATAAGTTCCGCGGGTAACAAGCATCAGCAGAGCAGCTGCGAAGGCGGACACGGTAAACCTCATGACGGCGACAGCAAGGTCGAGCAGGCCCTCTATAGCGTGTAGGAGCCTCAAGACACCTCGCTATGATCTACACTTGTACTAAAGTTTCCCAATCGGGTAATAGGGTAAAATGTAGGTTTGCCGCGCGATCTATGAAGATTGTAGAGGGTTCGATTCTGTTCACAATGTAACAATATTCTGCCATTACAACTTCGCAGTGTCCTTTAGGTTGCCAGTAGCGCCAACCGTCTTCAGCGCATTCCACAATTTCAGACCTTCATCCAATCGAAAGTCTTCTTCGATAGCGACATTCCCATCTTTCTTCAGCGTTCTCAACTGCATTGCATGCTTTGTGCCCCACTCCATCTCTTCGCCTTTCAAGAACCTGCTCAACGGTTCGTGAAACGTCTTCAACGCAATCTGCTTCTCCCCCCCAGTCAGATCGCTTCCATTCCCCCAGAACCATATCGCCATGTCGGAGCCGTGACTAGCACCGAAGCGCTTGGGCAACTCTTTGTCAACACACTGCGCCCGCCATTCGATGCGGTATCGATGAAGGAGATCTCCAGCGCCATTCTTCACCAACGCGTTTACCATTCCGCGACGCAGAGCATGAATCTGAACATCAGCGTAGATATGGCCGAAAGCCGCCTGCCAGCTCGAGTACTTTGACGGCAGTTTGCGATTGGGAAAGTAGTGCGACATCAATACCTTGCATGCCTCGCGAGGATAGTCAGCTTCAAGACGGTACAGCATATTGTCGAAGCCCGGTGTAGGTGGTCGCCAAAGACCGTAGACATGATGCTCGTCGCTGCATTCGCCAATAATGAGCTTGACGTTGCGCCGTTTCATGCGCTCCGCATAAACACCATTCGACAGCTCTTCGAGAAGCCCATGCCTTACAAACTCCCCATCAGTAACAGCGCGGAACTGATGAAGCTTGATCCCGTTACTCGCTTCCACAATCGCCCTCGGACTCAACTCACGAAGCCGTGCCAACTTCTCAGCCGGCGACTTCGCCAAATCGATAGCCAACGCCCCCAATAGCTCGTCAAACTGGTCCTGCGCCTCTCCCAAACTCTTCGGTTGCATGCCCGGCCCATTCGACAGCATCAACGCCCTCTTAACAACCGCCTTCTCATCCGCGCAACCGAGATCGTACGACAGCTGATGGAACACCGAGTGCGAACCCGCCGAGTAACCCCCGACAGTAATATTCGCCGCGTCCCCACCAAAATAGCTGACATTCTCATACGTCCACTGCAAAGCCATGCGCTGATCCCAGAAGCCAAGATTAACACCAAAACCATCAGTAGCAGAACACGAGTCGATCAGCTCTTTGGATGCGAGAAACCCGAATACGTTTAGGCGGTACGCGGGAGCGACGACGACGCATTGGATGGGGGACTCGCTGAGTAGCGCACGGAGGTCGAGTCCGTTCGGGCTACCCCATTGCAGGAACCCGCCGTCTAGGGCGCGTTAGTGCGGATCTACCACGTGGTGCCAGAGTTTATATCCCGTGCCAATGTGCGCCAACCGAGGATCTGCCTCGAATGCTGTTTGCCGTGAAACGGCGATGGCCAAGCACTAACAGGTTACGAGTGCGAGGAGGAAGAAATGATTACTTACGGATCCAGAATAGTACCGGCCAACCTCCCCGAGTCAGCTTTCAATTGGTTGAGGTTTGAGGGAGTCAGGGACATACCTTCTGCTGGCGATGGCCCGGCTGGAATCCAGATGTTGGTTTGCAGACAGTCTTCGTCCCAGGCGGGCTCGTCAAGGGTTTCCGTGTTGGAGCCTGGTTGCGGACATAGGCCACAGCCGCCTGTGTATCGTCCTGGGTTCGCTTTTGTGCCGTAGCGGTAGCATGGTGGCAGGGACCGTGGCTTTTGGAAGCGAAAGGGGCCGACGGGTGGGAGGGCGTATGGGACGCCGCCGAAATAATGACATTGTGCTTGGCCATCGCTGTTGAGATACGTCAGGCCCTCAGCGAAGCCACGAAACTGAAGATCGCGACGATATGGTTTCGACGGCTTCGACATGTCGATGGAAGGTGATGTGGTGCAGATGAGGTTGCTGATCAACGCATGTGCCTCGGCTAGATGTGAGACAGGGATCTGCGGCACAGCCCCTGATGGTGATCATGATGACCATGGGAGCGGGAATATGTCCGTGAGTGCGCAACGGTGCGGGAATGCATTCCCGGTATTGGGTAGCATGGTGGTTTGAAGATCATTAATTCATTATCATTACTATGTGCTTCTGTATAGAGAAGCGTTTTAAGCCCACTCCGTATGGTCGCGCGACGCTATACTCTTGCTGTCGGCTGTCACACTGACATGTGTAGTCTTCATGATTGCGTGATCGGAGCCTTTTCTCTCATGGCTCGCCTCATCTGGCAGTATGCCGAGTTCACTGTCATCATCCGTCTCGTGCTTCGGCTTTGAAGACCTTCCGCTGACCTGGGGCCCTGATACTTGGAGCGCATAGCTTTGTCTTGATCCCTTGCCTGATCCTCCTGTGAGACTGGTTGGCAGCACTTTGCGGAGGACGTTCTCGAATGTCTTGCGGAGTGGTGGAAGCGAGGCAGTGAAGGCGCCAACGAAGACTTCGGCAATGGCGAAGATGCTAAGGTTGACGGAGGAGTAGGTTGGATCTGGCGATTCGTTCAATGACTTCATCTCGTAGAGTTTGAGTGCAGATATGGTGGTTGTACTGAGGAGCGTTAATGACGGGATCAAGATGCGCAATAGCATAGCAACTTACATCAGACCGCACAGGAACACTGCGCGAACGCCCCAGATGGTCCGCTTCGGAAGTTGCACCCTCGCAATGTAGATAAGTGGCGCCATGGTGTAGAGCAGATCAGTCGCGATATTGACAGCAGCGCCCGAGTATCCAGAAATGACACGCGGCTTCGCGTCCCAGCAAGAGCCAGGTTTCATTCCGGAGACATCCCAATGCTTGGTGTATGGAGTGCATTCGCCGAAGAGAATGACCGTGGGAAAGACGAAGTTGACGCCTAGATGGATCACGACGGAAGCCCAAATGATGATTCGAAAGGTTCGCGAAAAGTCCAGCATGAAGATGTAGGCGCAGACACTCAGCTTGATCAAAGCCATACCGTATAGGTTAAGCAGCTGACCCAGCCAGAGCATGTAGAGGTACGTCTCCATGTTTTGAGGTGTCAATATCGGGTCCCAGACGTGCCTGCCGCCTCCAACTTCAGCCATCTTGTAACAGCATGCTGCGCCTGCGACAGCTATAACCTGAAGCTGATTAGCAAATGCTTGGAACTCTTATTTGATCGCCACTTACTTGTCCCGTCCATAGCAGATGGTCGGTTAGTAGGAAGTAATTCCTGTTCTTCCAGTTTATGCCCAAGCGGAGTATAACGAATATCGAGCTGAAGATGATCAAGGTGATGATGGGTATCTTGAGCGCATTGGAGCGGTCGTCCAAAGGAAGCCCCTCCGGTGTTGTGGGTACACCCATTGCGGATGGGAGAATGGAAAGAGGATGAGACACGGAAAGATAAAGATGCCCAATGAAATTGGCTGACCGGAGACCTCTCCTCGAAATGAGCTTCTGCTGATCACCTGAAATGCTATGCAGGCTGATGCAGCAACGGGCCGGGTGGACGTGCTGTTATAATTGCTCTGTTAACGTTCTGCAGATAGCCAGACATAAACGGCGGAGTGGCCGACCGATGTCAAACTCAGCCAATCCCGTAAGACGCAACGAAGCATGCAGGAGGCGGTTAAACCCTATTCCTACGACTGTGCGCCGAGGACTAGCGCACATCACCGTGGCAGGTCGTTAGTCAGGATGCGTTCATGCTCGGACATCGTGGTCCAGATCTCCACTGATCAGCTTGAAGGAGGCAGCCGAGCCGCAAGGCTCTGCAGATCAAACATATCTCCTCCTCTTCTTGCGCAAGCTCTGAAAGAGCCAGACGCGCACGGTCGGGAGACCTTCCACAGCCACTCTCAATTTGTCTTCTGGAAACAAACCCAACCAAACTCTTGAACGCTGCTAACCCACAGCCCCGAGATTAGGTTCATCGTGAGTTATGGCCGGAGCCAGCAAGCACGACATCTGTCACTCGGTTAGCCGTCATGGCATGGGCTAAAAGGTTATGATGCGCGCCGTTGCACGAAGGTTTAGCTCAGGCGGGCGCCGATGCCAGGCCATCAGGCTCGAAACGGCCTTGTCAAGTAGTATGAGTAAACAGACAGCGAGGATCGAGTTTCCATCAGTTCGAGCGCATCAAATACCCCTTGCATTCCCAGTGTGAGCAGCCGACGCGAAATCTCTGTGACGATGTCATATTCAGTTAACGGGCCGAACGGGTGCGACAGCACCGGCTTGTCGCTCGCTCTTCGCTACCGCAATAATTCTAGTACAACGTGGGTGCCCGCAGCAGGAAAGGTTGACACGCGACGGTTGCTGAGCTCGTGAAGTTAGTGATGCCGCCAGGTTTGTGTCTTTGAGTGGCTAGTGTGAGAAAGGAGCGCACTATTCCCGATTGAGCCTCCTCCGGCCGCCACCTATAATCTAGACGATTGCAAACCTAAACACTCGTACGCCAAAGCATAATAATCGACCTAACGACGACCCGCAACAGCGCGACAGCAGGATGAGGACGATGGAGATTTTCACCAGTACGGCTCTTGCGACATGACAGCCGTGGCCCCTGCATTCCCGCGGTTGTACCATGGGCCGCCGCTTCGCCATCACCACACCGTCGGTCTCGCCCTTTGAACTATCGACTACTATGTGGTTCGCAGGACAAAGCGCTGCACCATCCAGGGTAAAATCTCCTCATCAGCTCGCGTGGCGCACGTCATACGACGATGCACGTGGTTGTTACGGCGGGAGCTGATAGTTGACGCCACGTTAGCTGTACTTGCCAGATATCGATGACTGCAGCTCTAGGCTTGTCGATAGCCGGGCAGATTGACAGGATCACTAGGCTTACCATTTCCAGTCGACTACGGTTATACTTTTCAGCAAGGTTTGCGGATCTCTACGTTGTTCCCGCGCAGGATCGATCCAAGACCCCGGGCAACATGCTACATTGAGCACTGTAGACTCTGGTACCTTTGAGCGCCAGTTACTCCACGAGAAAAAGTCGTTACGCAACGCCCAGCGGGTAGTATAGAACTGCCATGGCATGCCGAAGCTCGTTTATTTGCAAGCGAAACACTCCAGTAGCTTCGCGTACTCAGGGGTGGCCCGTCCGTCAGCTACTTGACAAACGGATCAGCCCTGGTATAAACCTTCGACGATCCGTAATCTTAGCTCTCGACGCACCACTCACCCTTGCGCCATTCGTCTGGTGCTCATACACTCCTTCTGTCCATAATTTCTAATATGTCTCTTCTTCTTGGGGGCATTTTCTACCTTGCGTCTTTCGTGCCGCGCGTGTTGGACCCGTCGGCCCCGGGTAGCAACAGCGGCGAGCCAGATGTTGGAGGGCAATCGTTCGACTACATCATTGTTGGTGGCGGGTTGACAGGCCTGACAGTTGCCAACCGCCTCAGCGAAGATTCAAGCCGTGAGTAACCACATCCGGCGTTGACACATGGCCCTAACATCCTCAGGTACTGTTCTCGTGATCGAAAATGGATATGTCGTCGACGATGTCACCACTCAAGTACCTAGCTTCGCCAACAGTGTCAACGCAAATCTCATGTACGACATCACGTCTGCATATGACACAAACACAGGCGGTACGCATCCTGTCTGGGTGGGTAACGTTGTTGGTGGTGGATCTGTAGTCAACGGTATGGCCTTTGACCGAGCATCTGCCGCCGACTACAATGCGTGGGAGCAACTTGGTAACGCCGGCTGGAACTTCAACAGCCTCCTATACTACTTCAAGAAGTCGACCACATTCACGCCACCAACCTCGAACAACGTGAAGAGCTTTGGCACTACGTATGACGCATCTTACTATGGCACCAACGGGCCGATACAAGCATCGTTCCCAAACTTCGAGTACGAAGACACAAAGACCATTTGGGCAGCATACAAGCAATCAGGCGTGCCTTTGCCCAGAGAACATGCTTCAGGGAGGGCAGTGGGTGCCTTCTGGATACCCACAGCTCTGCGACCAAAGACTCAGACACGATCGCATGCGAAGAACGAATACTACGACCCTGTCAAGACCCGGAGCAACCTCGTACTGGTAACCGGAAAGACTGTCAACGAGGTCCTCTTCGACAAGGGCCTCCTCACTGGATACACAGCCAATGGTGTTCAATTCAAATCGCGAACGGATGGCTCGGTTAAGCAAGTCTACGCGAAGCGCGAAGTCATCATGGCTGCCGGCTCAATCTTCACGCCACAGATCCTTCAACTCAGCGGTATTGGGCCGAGCGATGTCCTTAAAGCTGCTGGCATAAACGTGAAGAAGAACATGCCCGCTGTTGGCGCCAACATGCAAGACCACCCTAATGCGAACATGGTGTTCGACCTCAAGAACCTTGCCTTCCCCAACATCTACAGCGGCGCAGACCCCACTTATAACGCTACAGTATGGTCTGAGTACGACACAAGCCGGAGCGGTCCCCTCACGCAAGCCCATGGCAGTAGCCTAGCCTTCCTCAGTCTGCAGACAGTATGCGACAATTGGAACCAGATTGTGCAGACTGTCAAGTCACAGAACGTCCGTAGTTACCTTCCTTCAGTGTACGACGACTCCTCTCTGCTACGCGGCTTCACCAAGCAACGCGACATCATCGCCGGTCTGCATAGTAGCGCCGACGCCGCTGTTGGCGAGTTCCCCATGGTACCCTTCGGTCTCGCCATCAGCTCCCTGCAACGCCCCCTCTCCCGCGGCACTGTCACCATCAACCCAAGCAACAAGTACGGCAACCCCATTGTCCAGTTCAACGCCCTTCAAAACCCCGTCGATCGTCAGATCATTGCTGGAATGGTTCGATGGACGCGCAAACACTGGGCGAATCCTGAGCTCAAGAAGTTCTCACCCGTCGAGCTCACTCCCGGCACCCAAGCGCAGACGGACGATGAGATCATCAATGACCTCGTTCAGCAGAAGGCTCTCCAGGCTTCTTTCGCACACATGTCTGGTAGCTGCGCAATGATGCCGGAGTCTCTAGGCGGGTGCGTTGGCAGTGACCTCACTGTGCACGGCGTGAAGGGCCTGAGCATCGTAGACGCGAGTATCATCCCATTGATCCCCGCGACACACTTACAAGCGACCATGTACGCTGTCGCAGAGAAGGGGGCTGATTTGATTAAAGCCCGTAACGCTTTCGACATTCTCAATCCTTTTGGTCTTCCTACTTTTAGGAGTTTCTTTCGTTGGTAGGAGTAGAGTGTAGTATAGAATAAAATCGCATACTTTCCTTGATGACATCAAGTATCCCTGTGAGACTATCGCGCCTGTGATGTTACATGATCACCCTTCTTGTCTACGTCACTTGTCGTTGTTCTAGTCCCCTGCATCTGATCGTCAACACGGCCGAACTAGCTATGAACTGATAGTTCCCTCCAGAAGCGCATGCGCCAAAGACTCTCCATCTAGACTCTAGTGCTTCGTGTGCACGGTCACCCCCGCACAGTTCGTTCGCTGCAATCAGTCTAAAGACGGGAAGGGGTGATCAGGCATGGAGCGGTAGATCTTGAACCGCATGCTTGGGAACAGTGAAATGACATGCATAACCCAACAAGAAAAGCTGCGAGAACAATCACAACTATACGTACGCACTCAAAGGTGCCGAATTCTCAAGACCACGTCCGCAGTTCCAACCTGACAACCCAAAGTCCCTTTCGCATTCTACCCCATTTAGCCGTCGCACTACCTAGCCCGCAAAGCCCGTAGCGACTTTCGGCACAGCGTAGCCCTTCCAGACCTCGAAGTTCGCGCTCTTAGCTTTGCTTAGGTCAAATACCGCTTGCCCCTGCGCCGTGTGCTTCGATACACTAGAAGCGGGATTCGTCTTTTGGGCCGGCGCTGTCGGATTCAACGCGAACCCGAGACTTGGTGCTGCATCAGTTGGCTTGAACGTCGTGCCGTCGGTCTGAATGCACTTGGAGCAGAGGAATGTGTATGTCCAGTGCGTGCTGTTGACGTATGTGCCGTTTGCTATTGCGGTTTGTGTGAAGGGGCCGGTTGCGATGGCTGGAGAGGCGTATTGGCTGCTGGTTGTTAGCATGGCCTAGGCCGCGTAGTCGTTCGTCTTCAACGTACGCAGTCTTCCTGAAGCTGCCTACAACAGCTTGGGCGTTTGGCCAAGCGACGATCAAGAGCTTGTTGAGCATTCCACCTCCGAGAGAAACACCGCTCCACCCCGTGCCTTTGCCCCCGATCGTCGCAATGAAGTCAGTGTTTCCGGTGGCGTTGGCTGGAAGCGCGAGACCAAAGAACATGCCGCTACTGTGCTGGAGGGTGTTGAATGTGATGCCTGATATGGTATCGGTGTACGGGGATGGTGTTTGTGCAGCCGCAAGTGTTGCGAGAACGCCGAAAACGAGACTAGAGCACTTCATCTTCTCGATAAGGAAGGTATGGGAAGAGTACGTTTCTGAGGATCAGTGCCCGTCGAAGGCTTTCGCGCATGTCTTTAACGACCTTCTTCCTGCGAGTCTGCTCCTTCAAGGACTCTAGATACCGATTTCATCTCCGCTCCGGATATATTGCAGCTTTGTAGGAATCTAAAACACATGGAGTCAATGTCTATCCCGCGTTCGAAGCATATCCGCTAAGTGCTGGGCTCGTTGCGATACATCCGACTGGGTTCTGGATAGATGATGCTCAGTAATACGTGGTAAGGGATTGGTGGAGAACTGACGGGTCCCCAAGGCTGCGAAATGAGGCAGATGCAAATTGTTGAGGACGATGAGTGCAGCATATAGAGGCTGTTGAGTGTCGAAGACGTGTGCTGCGATTCGTCTGGTTTGGGAGATTACCGAGCGATCTGGATATGGCTGTAGTATCGGTGTGCATCAAACCAGTAGAAATGCATCTCAACTAGCGAAGACCAACACTACCGTGGGCATCAGCTCATCGAGGAGGTACCCGACTTGAGGACTTCCTATGTGATCGAGTGTTCGTGCCGTCGCGTCAGCTTTGCTCCTCCGCGCATGTGCACGTAAGCGATTAACGACATTATCATCGATTATCGCAAGCCCTTCGTAGGCATCATTGCGACTCAGTCGCGCAAGAGCGATCACGAGGATGTCGAATGGCAAAACACCGGAACTGACCTTCCTAATCATCACCCAGGTAGCTCGGCGACTGACCTCACAGAGTGCGGGCAGACCATTCAATTGGGTATATCGCTTTCATCGATGGAGAACAGCTGAAGATGATGTCGCTGTGCTGCAGAAGCCGTCGTTGCTGTCACAATCGCGTCGTATACGCCTCTAGACTACGAGGATGCGACGCCGTCGTCGGCAGGCGATGGGCAATCGCGTGCTGGCGCGATTTGCAAACTAGCCATAGCATGGGCCCAAATATTGTTTTGCTCGGTTGGGTACGCTTCCCGCAGATGATGATGATGACGGAAGGAATTCTGGGGGCTGGGAACGCTTTTGGCCCCCACACAACCCATCTCCGCATGCTTAGTCAGCGTCGCCAAAGAATCCCGAGGTCCCTCGGACGAACTTCTGGCCTCAGACATCCATCATCTAGGCACCGCGCTGCAAGCCACATCAACGCCTACTCGCTGGTAATTATTGAGGGCTTTGTCACGCGACGTTCAACGATGGCCTGGACAAGGAAAGTTCTCTTGCGCCGCGTTCTTTCTCCACTTGCATCTCAGCCTTACCACTGATGAGTCCCGCTAAGGCTCTTGTTGCTACATCGTCGCATTTGCGCACTATACAGGATCATGGCTGCATCGGAGCGGACGACTCAGAGCATACTTAAAAAGACCTTTGTTGATCCTTTTCGGCTGCAAAAGCTGCGGCGCAAGTCCTCTGCGCCAACTACCGCGCCCGCCAGCCCGCCGGCAACACCCGACCAGGATGGCCCACTGGCAGCGTTACCCTTACTGCAGTATGGCTCTCTAGACCCGAACAAGAAGAGCGTCAGGCTTCTGGAGATACTGCCGGCACCTGAACACGAGCCCATCCAGGCGACGCTATGCGTCTGCGATTTGGATGACAAGCCAACTTTCATCGCGCTATCCTACATGTGGGACAAAGCTGGCGAGAAGAAGTACATCGACATCCAAGGATCAAAGTTCGCCGTCGGAGAAAGCTTATGGAACTTCATTCAGCAATATCGGAGGAAGCAGTACCTTCGACAATGCTGCGAGAAGGATCCTGGCAAGGCCGTGCCCTTGTGGATTGACGCTATCGCAATCGATCAAAGCAACATACCGGAGCGCAATCATCAGGTGTCGCTCATGCGCGATGTTTACACTGGAGCGCAATCTGTCATAGTGTGGCTCGGTCTTCCCCAGGGGTATGAAGAGTTAGCTTTCATGCTTGCGCGGCATCCTGACCTCCTCAGAGTCGAAGAGTTTCACAATGCTCTGGCAGGTGTCCTGAACAAGCCGTATTGGAGTCGGGTGTGGGTGGTTCAGGAGTTTGTGCTGGCACAGTCGGTCGACATTTGGTGTGGCGACCTCAGTGTGGGCGCTGCGACGGTCGAAGGCATCTGGCGCGACGGCCTTGCGTCCGCGCCAGTCGCGTCCCCAACGAGTGTCATCTATACAAGTCGCGGCTATCTGCTGTTCAAGTACCGGAAAGACTTCAAACGCACGAAGCAATACCGGAGAGAGATGCTCGGTCGCTGCAACAGCAAGACTCTCAAGTCAACATTTCGATTGCGCGATCTCTTGCAAGCGTTTGCGTCGTCGGAGAGCTCAGTAGTCTACGACAGAGTGTACGGGTTCTTGGGGGTTGCATCGACTGGCCGTGGAGAAAGGATTGTGCCTGATTACAACAAAGCACCTGTCGAGCTGCTCGTTGATGTGCTTCGCAACCAATGTCACGAAGACCCTAGGAGAGGAGATTCAGACGACTTTCGTTTCCTGACGTTCCTAATGCAAGCGCTAGGCGTCTCGCGTGAGACCCTCGCACAGCATATCCTCAAGCTGTGCCCCAATCTGCAGCCGCACCTTTACATTGTGGCTGCCACGCCCTGCATGACCGCATCGGTCTCGTTCATCAGTACAATTACTGAGGTTGGGAATTTCGTCGATCATGACGAGGCTTTCCAGCCAGGCACATGGAGAGCGACCTGGACGCGATCAAACATGCATCCAAGATCCTTTTCGACACAAGATATACAAGACCTCGGCGATTATGTTACTAAAGGGGACACGCAAACGCTGCTCAGCTTTGCCGACCCTCATGTAGCATACGGAAACCCCGGCCCAACTGAAAAGGTGCGGCAAGCGATGATCGAAGCGTCCGCGGATTTGGTAATCGATGGTCTATCGCGCGCATTTGTCGAGCAAGGGCATGACGCCAGCGCCAGTCCACAGCTTGGCGACAATGGAAGCAAAGTCATACGCAACATCATCTCTCGGAGCATGACGGAGGACGCGGCGGCACTATACATGGCTGCTAGAAGTAAATTAGCTCGGCGAAATACAGATCAACGACATGCACGGTACACATCCTTTGTCGGTACCAACGGCATCACTGGATTTGCGTGCGGAGGAGGTCCAGGGTCATATGAGATAGGCCCAGGCGACCGCATCTGCATGTTTTCTGGCGTTACCGACGTCAACAACGCTTTCATCCTTAGTCTCGATGCCAGTGGGAAGTGGTTGATCTCTGGCTTTGCAGTCATACTGTTACCAGAGTTGCGCACTCCTTTGGTGCTACGGAAAGGCACTGGGTCCACGACGAAGAGTGGTTATGGCACGAGTGCACCGGGTAAGCAGCAGGCACCGCTCGACGATGTGACCATGTGCTTTCACTGCCACTTGAGCGACCTGCTTGAGCTGCAGCGCTGCCAACTGTTGAGTGAGGTGCAGATGAGCTTCTTGGTGGAGCAGACGTTGAGAGGTGAGGTGGAGGGTATGGCTCACCAATGTAAAGAAGGTACTGGGGCAAATGCTAGATTGGAATTTGGGCTATAATGATAATCGCAGGATAGGAGAAGCATGCTAGTCACAGGTTGTCTACTTGAATTTGAACGATAGTATCAAATAATTTTGAAGGTTTGCACAGGCAGTGCGCGAAAAAAAGAAGACACTGCATCATCGCTGATACTTCCGCTTATCTCGTCTTCGATGTGGACATCATCTGTTTTAACCCTTTCGGCCCCGACATGAGATCTCTTTACAGCGAAGTAAACAGCTCCCTCGTGAGCCATGTTCTTATCATCTACCTCTTCGACAAATTCGTCATCCTCGTCGACTTTGGGGACTTCGGTATCTTCCTCGCTGCTTTCCACATAGGAAACAGATCTGTGCCTACGGGTATCTGGGTAAATATTGACAAACCCAACCCGTTCGAAGGCGTCATTCTCGACTGCTTTCAGGATCATCCCGCCAAAAATATGTCCTACTCGCGCAGAGTCGCCGATGTCTTCGCATAGGATCAATACGGTCAAGTCATGGTCGGATCCTACGGGAGGCATTACAGCCTGCCAATCGAAGTCTCTGTAGATAGTGCATCTGACACCGGAAGTCAGGAGGACCTCTATATCTGACCAGAAGGTGCCTGCGACACTCTCGCCAAAGAAACTCTCGCCAAAGATCGAACACGTTGATTTTGGAAGGCTGTAAGTGGACCCTTGTAGCGTGATACTGGCATCTTTAACTTTCCCCATGTGAGGCATTCCTATAGATGTGTAATTCACATCCAGTAGTTGCGCAACCTGCTTAAAAGATTGTTCCCCGATGTATTGTCGTACCTCTCCATATACAGAGGCCCAAGACCATGTTGGTATGCTGTGTGTATGACAGGGTCGAGCCTGCAAGGTGATAGTATGCCAAAACAGGTCCGGTATCAGAGTGTCCTTCCACATGCCTGCAATATAGATGTCGCATGGTCGAGTTTGCATAACACGCAGGACTACGGCAGCAATAGCGGGTAGACGGTCGCTTTCGTATGTAAGCCTCAACGCTGAATATTCGGAAACAATGCTTTTCCACTCCTCTAGACTGTTCTTCCTACTAGGATTCCATCGTGAGGGATACCACCCATCTTGTGATTGGAATGAGGAATCGCATGCCCAAAAGATTTGATGTTGACTGAAGTGGATCATGCGTGGTGACAGCTGTCGCTCCTGATATACCCAAGCCCTACGCAAGAGTGGCCAACTATCATATTTGTGGATTGAATTGACTGGATTGGCAAATCCCGGAAGATCCTCTCGCACATGAAAGTTGTGATCTCGTAAGGCTCTGGCTTTGTATCGCTCTGGAACAGTCGAATATATCCCTTCTTGACTGTTACTGGATTCAGTAGCTGCGATAGTGATCCATGATGTTTCGTAGATATCGCCCATCGTCGCAACCGCCTGTGCCCAGTCATCCGCATCGTCTTGCTTGATACCTTCAAATGTCTTAGCAATCGCAAGTGGGCTTTGATTGTATTTACTCACATAAAGCGTCGATCCAGAGGAATTGGATACCTATGCTTATACATATAGAGACAGCATCTCGGAACGTTTGTGGTAACTGATGGACTGCAACCCCACTAGCAAGTCGCTGGTGGGTCGATCTTTCAAGTCTGAGCGATGGGCCCCGCGGGCCCCAGCAGTGGCTGAGACACGCATACTTACCCGTCTTCCGTGCTTCCTCTCGAAGGTAGATACGTGAATCTTCTATCTCGAGCACTCGTTTTGGCAACGCCGTCTCCGAGGAAGTTTGACATGCTGGGTGTGTTTCCGCGCACGCGACGAGCCACTGATTTAACCTCCGAGATGTTTCGCTAGAAGAAGTGCAATCAGGAAGATGTGAAAGTGGTCGGGAAGCTGCTAGTGGTTTGAGAGATAGACCATCATTCGGACTAAGAGCGTCTGGTATCCACTCGTAAGTCTATGCTACGATGTTGGTGTAATATTGTGGCTAGTGGACAGATCACCTACCCCTCGACCAGTCCAACCGCACTAGAACCCCACAATTCAAGTACTCGCGTACATGCTCCTCGGCAGTATCGTTCACTACAACCGGCTCTTTTCTGCCACCTGCGCCTTCATCTTTTGCTCTTTTACGGGCCGGTTTAAGGAAGAACGCGATCTTCAGACAAGAAAAATCTATTGCACCGTTTCTAGATGTGAATGTAATATCACAATCATCCAATGGCAGTCGGTCCCGTCTAAAAGTTGTGACAGCATCGTGTATGAGCGCACATCCCTTACAACCCGCGGCAGCACCCTTTGCTACGTTGCTACTAGTGGTGTGCAGAGAGAACTCCGCAGAGACCGGGTCTTTGGGTGTTCGGTTCAAGTAGAGGAAGTCGGCGAAGCCGCTGCAAGGGATGCATGTAGGCAAAGTGCTCTGAGAGGGCACCTCACGGTTTTGCCCTTTTTCTCAAGGTACCTAGGTAAGCGTCGGTCGTATACATGAGGAGTCAGTTTTCACTGTCATCCAGTCCGCGAACAGAAGATGTGCGAACGCTGAGAATACAGTCTATCGACGAGGAAAGGCTGCAGATACATCAGGCTGCCAAGCAGCGGGGTTCAGGCTGCCGCTGAGACATAACGTGGGTGGCTTACACAAGGCTGATGGGACCTGCCCATGGACCATGTCATTCCGGTTCTGGGGCTCATGTAATACTGGAATTTGGGCTCTAGTAATGCATTGACACAAAAATACTGGTGACTTCTAATACAGCATGTAAACGAGAGAAGCTCTTGCCCGCTCGGACTTGTGATGTGTTCTGAAGATGCGAACCATCGCAGGTCATCACAACGCCACCGTCTCGATCTCCCCCATCACACTGGCTTTGCGAAACGCTGAGCAAGCGTGACCGCAGCTGCCCTGAGGGCCCGTCAACACGCCTCATATACCGGCCCAAGTTTTCGCATGCCGCAATGTGAGCAATGCAAAACCTCAGACGCCGCACTAGTCATTTGAGACGACCCGACTCTTCTATTCCGGGTCGCTGGCTCCGCGTGCTGCTGCATCAAGGATCAGTGCTCCGTTCAGATCACGTTGGCCATCACTTTCTCCACCAGGCTTCACACAACATACCTCTGTGATTGGCTTTGCAAAACTTTCTATATTCGAGAAAGAGATTTGCCGATGCGATGGTAATGGAGACCGCGCCGTAAGCAACGCCAAAGATGGTGTTCGCATTGACGCCGCTATCGGAGGTCGCGTGAGGGCAGCTCATAGTAGGGAAAGCTCAGAATACAGGGTGAAGATCAGATCGAACAAGCTCGAATTACCTTGACGACCAAATGTTTGATTTTACGACTACGATTTCGAGCGTGGGATATATAAGACTTCTCTCAACCAGCTGGGCAGTCAGGGTCAATGATGGCTGTGCCTATGAGTGCATGCGCGGAACGTTGTAACTGTTGAGTTTCTCGGTCCAATCGCTCGAATCCCGACGCATCCTGCCCTCGTGCTACGCACTTGCGCTCGCGCAACAATGCTTTCGCCCTCAAGGATCTGGACATCGTCATCACAAAATGGGGTCCTGCGCTGATCAGAACGTCTTCAGGGGCACTGACCGGTGGTAGATGTGTCCTTGGCACTTCCAAGTGTCCCCCGGGGCGTCTTCAACAGCGGAGATTAGCACCCGCTCGCGTTCGGGGTTGGGTCATCATCAAATTCGTTTTAGCGTGAGTTCGGTAAGGAATGTCGCGATCCCGCAGGTTCGTTTTCGTGCGCCTTACCATCTTGGGCCTATCATCCCGTCCAAATACAACCCCAGCAACCCACGAACTGGGGATCTAGGCGCCCCGCCCTTTTGTTTTCGTGCCCCGTCGCGCTAAACCTGTCAGGAGGCTCTCAGTGACAGTCGCTGACAACAGCTTCTGCCGCAACTTCTGTCTCACAGGATTCGAGATGGAAGCTCAATAGATGCCTTCCATTGGTGCCGGGCAGTCGGTGGATGAGCTAGGGAAATGAGTGCGCTGACCAATGGACATAACGGCGAGATCACCAGCTTCAAGATTCATCAAAGGATTTTACAAACAATACAACGAGCCGTGCACTTTGTGGGCTTTCACAAAGTTCAATCTCGGGCTAGGAAGAATGCTGCACCAGTCTGGATAACTGTTGTATGCTCTGTTGTCAGCATCGATACACTTCCTGATTTGACGGAGGTTGGAGTGCATCAGCCACTCAAGAAGGCCGCAGCAGACAACTTTCTGCACAGGGCCACATGCTTCTCGACAAAGATCCAGCGGAGTTATAAACTTTGAGTGACAGCGGGAATTCCACTGTGCCTGTAGCCGCGGCGAACTGTTAGGGATGCAGCAGTTGTCACATAACGCCTATCACACAACGCCTATCACACCGTCCCTGTCTGGGTTTAACCCCCGACTAGCTCGCCTATGAAGCCGGACTGCACTGTGTCATCCTATCGGAACTGCTGGGCAGCCTGCATACTGGTGATGCATGAAACCACAATCGAAGGTACCGATGGTAATGCTTGCCGTGTGAAAATCACCGAAGCTTGCCATCTGGGCCATGCACGTATGCACAAACCCCTACAGAGCGGGCGTCAAGTGGGAACTTCCAAACTTGAGGCTTTCCGCTGACGTCCAGCCCGACAATGAAACCAGACTGGCTAACCACTTCTGCAGTCTCTCTCTTGCTGACCGATAACGGCCGGCCCCGCACCAAGGAAGCTCGGGCTACATGTCAATTTGCAAGACCTCGTAGCCGTAACTTCGCCCTTACGCTTTATTGGAAAGATCGACCATTGTCAAGTGTCGGATCATTCATGCACCTGCGGCTAGGGAAAGGGTAATGGCCTCTTCAGCACCCAGGACAATTGTGCTGTGCGCAAAGGCAGCAGGCGGACATCCCAAGCTCGTGGCTTCGACGAATGTCGCCTTTCCTACCTAGGTATCATGCGCTTTCTACATCCCTGAAAATGTCGGGAGTGCAGGGTAGCGCTCTCTTTATCAATATGCTTGCTTGAGCGATAGATCCTGGGCATCTCATATGCGATGCAATAATCCTATAGAGCTGCAATGTTGCAGTATAGCGTAGTTGGACACTGCCTAGGTAAAGGATCTGGAATGTGATCGGCGTGAAGCTGATCACCAAGCCACCGCCCAGCTAGGAGCCGCTACCCGTGGGCACCCATGATAGCTGGTTGAGATATATTGAGGTCAATCCTTGCAGTCGATACGCGATAGTAAAAGGATGCTTACGCCATCACACAGTGAAGCTAGAATCCATGTCCTTGGCCGCTGTCTATACTGCTTTGAGCGCAGGGCGATGGGAGAAGTGCTGGTCGTAGCTGGTGTGATCAGCTAGGACTTACGGCAATCCATACTCATGTTAATGCGGACCTCATGTCTCTCGGTGGAGCTTTCAGGTTGACGGGAATGGCGCTGGTTGTTGCCGCTACTCTGAGCGAACTACATCAAATGCGAACCTCAGGCAATACCCCTGTCACCTCGAACAGCGTCCAGCAGTGAGTACGACGCACGCGACCTGCCCGCGGCTCGCATGCCCTGACCGTGTACTAGATTGCAAATTCTACAATGAATCACAACGGGAGCCGCGCACATTTTGTCTGCCCGCCTTTAGTGAACATGAAGGCGTGGATGTACGATCGCTGGTCTTGAGTATCCAGCTATGCCTTCTGCTCTCTCCGAAGAGTGTCTGGGTTCTTCCAGATCCTCAGGGTGCAGCAGCGGGAACAACGTCCGTTCGCTTGCGACGTATGATGACATGATCTAGGGCCCGATTGAACTTCATGGCTTGCGTGCCCCACAATAACAGCCGTTGCGGGTAAAAGTGACGACGATCACTTGTGGGGACTCTCCTGAAACTCCGATGCCAGCCCTGCCAAAATAGCATCAAGTCACTGAAGGCATCAATTTCCCAGCGTTCGGTTTGTTGTTCCCAACTTCTAAACAATGCAGTTTCAAAGCCAATCAACGAAGTGGAGGATTATTTCGCAATTCGTTTCATGAAGGTGGCTATGTGGCTTGCACGATCTCAATAGGGGGCAGTATCCGACCCTTGGAGTACCTGTATAAATCTATCGTGCGGCCTCAATGTATTCCTATCCCACGCCGCAAAGATCTTGCCATCATCATCAACTTTCGGCTCTAGGTCATTGTGCCATTCGTCTCCTCTTGTCCCTTCAACATCCTCGCACTCTTTATTCAGTGTCCACATCCTTCCACTATTACACTGCTTCGTACATACTACTGCCTTCCCTCTTCGGGAACGACCCATACATTTCTTGCAGCATGTCTTCTCGACCAAGTACACGCAGACGGCAACCTACCATGTTGCTCGTCGTGGGCTGCGCCTTTGCTCAAGACTGTCGTTGCTCCCGAATGGGGTACCAGAAGAAGGGTTTCATGATGAACCATCTCGAGAGGTATCATCGAGACGCCTTAGGTTTAACAGCAGGCGAGCACCACTGCCCCGCCTGCCTTAACAGACCATTTGATGGAACGAGGCCCTTGATCGACCACATCATGGAGGCCCATGTGAACGAGTACACATTGCCCCTGGTATCACCCGCTATCGGTGCTCGCTCTCGTTCAGCTGCTTCGAGCCCCTCGATGCGCGAAGCAACCATTCACCGTCCGTCATACTCAAGTTATATGCCCAACAGCCGTGGTATCGGCCTACACGACCCGACGATAGCCGCGCAGCGAAGGCCTGCCGATATTGTCAACGAGGGACGGAGTTGTATTGACGGGCCGCCAAGGTCGTGGATAGAGGGTTCTTCAACTTCGACACACCCATACTCCAACGCTTCGAGAACCTTCCCAAATGTGCCTCCGGCTGATCCACCCGAATACACCTATCCAGTAGCACAACGACTGTTACCTCCAGTACCCTCGGATCGCGATCCCGATATCGACTCCTACGGCTATCCAGCGCGTCACAACGAATACGACCAGCCCGGACGACTCCGACAAAGTCGATGGAGAGGAAGGTAGCGCTTAGCGGTCTTTACCGGAGAGAGTTGAGCTCATGTGACAAGCGATCTCACCCAGCGACTCACGCCTATGGGAACGCAACGTATTTCTTCATCGTTCAATTTCTGCCGAACTATACATGGGACTGTGCGGTGGTGCCGTGCTTTCGTGGAACAATGAAGTCGCCTCTGTTGCCTTTTACTTTCAAGTTTTCACCCTTTATATCCTTCACTTCGGATATTGCTCTTAGGCTCTCGGCCAATCTTCTGCTGCAGTACTTTCTTTGGTTCGTACAAGTCCTCTGTGACACCAAAAATATCAGAAAACGGATGCGATAAAACCCACTCATTGTGTCTTACTCCTTCACCGTGACTGAACTCACAGCCCACTATTACTGCGCCTTCTTCGCCTTCGCTTGCCCACCCCTGAACCCCATGCCGTAAACATACACCAGACTGCCGCCTAGGTACGCCGCGAACATAGTCGCCGGCAGCGCGATGACACTGCTGATCAGGATATTCGTATCGCTCGGCATCATACCCGGGTTCCCCCTCCGTGTCCACCAGTTGTACGCTGCCCCTAAAACTGTTACATCATTGATAACAGCGTGTAGCGCGCCCACCTGCGCCTTCCTCGACTTCAAGCCGTCGCGCTTGACTAACGGGATGAATTCGTACATGCCGGTCGCGACCGCCGGGGCGGAAAAGAGGAGCGTGAGGAGCGTGGTATAGTACGAGAGAAGGGGGAAGACGGACGGGTCTATGGCGATGTCGAAGGTCTTGACTGGGGGTTTGTTAGATGTGTCTGGCTGGAATGGGGAGAGTGGAGGTGAAGGACTTACAGGTCGAGGCCACGGCGCCGGCGGTCGGCGCATACTTAGAGAGGAAGTAGACGGCATCCAGAGCACCTGTGAGGAAGGTGGTGGTGATGGGGAAGTGCACTGTGGCTGGGTGTGTTGGGTGGCTCATCTTGATGTTTGGTGATGATTGTTATTGCGAGTGATTTTACTGGGCAATGGGCGGATGGAAGAAGGTATATTTCACGTCCCGAGACTGTAGGCAGTGTGCGCCGCAACTGCAGCGGAGAGCCGGACGCCTCGTGCCCCGTGCAAACGCGCAAACATCTTCGGCTTACGCTGTGTCGTCATGGATTCCGGACACAGAGAGGCGTGCCGCGAGGGGGTGGAACACACACGCGACTGGCTCGCGTGGGGCGGGCGGATCTCGGGAGGCCCGTCAGCTTCTTCCCCGGGGCTGTGATTGGTCAGCTATGGCAGTTTGGGTACTCGGACTCGGACTCCCGACCAACAACACGCTCTTTCAATCTGGACGCTGCATTTCCTTACCGTAGGAAGTCTTCCCTCAATTCGTGCGCTCTCAAACAGCCCTGTTCGGTGCTCTGTCTTGGTGAGAACGGTGCGGAAGTGTCGGAAGCGGAGTACAAGCGTTCCTTCACCGCATTCCTCACGTGCATCAATCCATCTGAACAGGTTGCTTCTCCACTCGTTATTCTCACCCGTCGCATTCCTATCAGAACACTTGAGTATCAAGGGCTATATTCCCCTCAATTGCATCGTTAGGTCTCGTTTGGCTTCCATGCCGTTGAAGCGAGACCAGCATGACGATTGTTCTGCGACGCGACTGACCATCAGCAAGTGAGTGCACACAATGTAGTGCGAGAAGATGTATTCTCACCAAGTTCCTAAACCCCTAAACCTATCTCGGTCGCAGTACCAACAAGACCAAACACCAAGCTCACAAGGCTACAACATTTGTTGCTGCTGCCTACCGCGCGACGGAAACCAGTTGCATATATGCACATGTGTCCTTTACTACCTGCCCATCATAAATGCGCCGCCTGCAATGACTTTGCTATCGTGATCTATCCAACACCAACTCCAGGGTTGACACGACATAATGACGATGGAAGCTCCATCCCGACAGCTACAGTCGCGCCTTCTGAGCCTTCCCCGGGAACTCCGCGATGAGATTTACACCTACTACCTACAAGAGCCTGGAGGTTATGTCCACTCCCCCATCACCAACAAGCTTCGGTGTTCGAATGGACAGATCATCGATTTCAGCTTGATGCGCACGTGCAAGTTGGTTGCGAACGAGATGCGAGATCTGCCGCTCAGGGTGAATGAAGTGGTCTTTAGGCCCTTTCAAGAGATCGAGATCCCGCAGGAGGGGTTTGACATCTGGACCACGTGGCCGCAGGCCGGAAAGTACGACTTCTTGTTAGGGCGGCTTCATCTTCTGCAGGAAGAGATGTTCGCGTTGGCGGCGACTACACAACGTAAGTCAAGTCGTCTTTCCCTGAAACTGTACACAAACCAAATGATACTCATCGCCTTGTCCTAGCTTCCGAACAAGTGATGAGAGAGATATCCGAGCGCAATCCCGACAGCTGCATCAGCGACATCCTCGAACGCATCACGAAACATGAGAACAAAGACTTTGTGCCACTCGCGGCCGTGATAGGTGACCCGCAATCACTGATGTATCATGATCGCCAGATCCTGCAAGCCAGTCTCCTACGGCTTACCTCCCACGCCAACTTTACGGAACGGCTAAGATCATGGAGTTGGTTCATCGACATTCTCGGCTTCTTAACCTCACGACCACGGTATACACGCGGTAGCGAACTTATCACGAGAGAAAGGAGATGGACTGTCTTCTACCGGGTTGATAAGTATCCGTCCACCGAGAGCGTCAATGACGGACGCTCTGCTGACCAACTGAGCTATATGGAGCTTGAGGACATGCGATTGATAGTCTCTAATACCCAATGGCGACCTTGGATCGTTCCCACCGAACAAGAAATGACTAAGTTGCGCGATCTGTTCGAATCGCGATGCCCAACTCACTGGTCCAGCTTCCAAGACCGTTTACCCGGTTTGAGATACTACCAGTCTGCCACATCACAAGCTATCCGTTTTCTGGATGGACTCCCACCCCAATATCGAAAGCAGGTACGCAACATCAAGATACTGGAAGAGGAAAAGTGTGTAGCCTTACCACAATGCCATTTGCGAGGACTGTTAGATATCTCTGATGAGGTACCCGCATTGTCTGTGAATAGACATGTCGATCTCTGGCAATGCGTGTAAGTAGTGTATGTCACATTGTTCGCCGAAATGTCCGCTGATAACCGGTGAGTTTCCCAAATGACTACAACAACCTCGCGAAGATGAGCGAATCTCCCTATATGAAGCGATGGTGGACGAATTGCGACGTATCAGATGCCGTGCTTCGCACAGTCACTTGGATCAACGAAGCGACTAGCTTATCTTTGGGTGGAAACGCCCGCCCACCCTTCAGAACCCATTTTGTCGGACCCTTCGACACCGTCCAGCTCGTCTGGAACAAAGTAAAGGATGTCGCAGCATTATACACTGCAGCTACGGCTTGTACGCAGGCTCAACGTTCACCATTTCCGACACGAGATGATCTTGCACTGGTTTTCGCAAACTATGGTGATGCTGCTTACAGCGACCCGGAACTACTGCCAGCATCAGTGCGACATATCCTCTCGGGCAACTCTCTCGTGCAGTTTCCGTGCATCATAGGTACCCTGGATGAGTTCGACGAAGAATGCCAGTACGTCTCCACGTTGCTACAAGATAGAAACAAAGAGGATTGGGAAGCGTACCGGAACAGCATACTGGAAGGAATCATTGAGGAAGAAGGAGTGGACTTCAAGACCGTACAGTCTCGGTACGCAGACCATCGACCCCGCGCCATGTGAACGTCATCTTGTAGCGGTTTGGTTTCGTACAGTTCGTAGACGAGTCATTACAGTAGCTTGAATCTCACACATGATCAATGAATGAGAGAAATAAGTTGCAAAGTAGTGTTGCGCATTGCCGATAATAGAAGGCCATGTACAAATGTTTAAGTCACACACCCTCTGATGTGACCTCAGTACGAAAAGTACCGCGCATCGGGCACCGGCGCGCGATCCAACTTGAAGTACCCAGGCTGCAGCTTCTGAAACACCTCCTTCGTATCATACTTGCTCGCAATAGTCTTCATCTTACTCTTGCTGTCCGAGCCATAACTTGCAATGACGTCCTGGAACATCGCTGCGTAGTTCATATACACCCAGTCATTCTGCACACCCAGCTTCACCGCGTCGCTCTTGATCGCCTTCATGATATCCGACATGACCTGGTATACGGTATCATCGTCTGTAGCGTTGTTCCAAGAGCATGCTAGCTGAATGATGTGAATAGGGCTGCCGTTGGCATCGAAACCCATCGCGCTGCCGCCGTTGCGGGTACTGCCTTTCAGGGATCCGTCGGTGATGTGCTGCCAAATGAGAACGGGATATGCGCCTTCGACGGCGGAAAGAGCGCCGATCGAGTCGTAGAAGATATCCACAGAGCGTTGGGCAATCTCGTAGGAGGCTTTGACTGAGATAACGTAATAGACCTCACGAAGCCCATACTTGTTGGTAGCTTCGTTTTCGATCACGTAGGAAGCATGGCCTCGCGTTTTCGTGCTGTCAGCTACGGCTGTGATGTTGTAAAAAGGTGCGAGGATAGCGGACTCGTTACCAGCCGGTGCACCATACCAGAGCTCGGTTGAGGCAAGCTTTGCGCCTTTGTCCAACCAGGCAACCCAGCTACCAGCCTTGGGGTCTTGGGCTGAGTTGAACGTGAGGTCCATCCACGCCTTGATTACATCCGGGAATTTGTCTTCTGTGAACGTGCGGGTTCCTCCCCAGATCTGGTCGTTGTCGAGGGGTTTTGTTGTCAGGTTGAAGCTGGTTACGATGCCGAAGTTGTTGCCGCCACCGCGAAGAGCCCAGTAGAGGTCTGGGAAGGTCGTTGGGCTTGCTGTAACCATGACGCCGCTTGCTGTGACAACCTGGTCAATTTTAGAGGAGCACGATATCGTAGGATTGTGCATCAAACTTACTTCATAGCTAGCGACGTTGTCACAAGCTAGACCGTACTCATTCGTGAGGAACGATATGCCACCACCGAGGGTGAGTCCGCCGACACCGATATCACCAATCCTTCCAGATACGACTGTGACACCAGTGGTCGACAAAGTGGTAAGAACATTACCCCATACATTCCCTGGTTGGACTGCGACGGTCTTTTTGTCATCTGAAAGCTGGATGCCCTTCATGTTCTCGAAAGATACAGTGATACCGCCCTCGATAGTGGCTGCGCCGGCAAACGCACTGTGACCACCTGACTTGACGGCAAACGGACATTTTGATAGCCGAGACAGAAGTACCACCACCGAAACAGCAGCCGGGCTCGAGGGCTTGAAGATACAGTATGGCCTGACCTCAGCCGAGATTCCAGACCAGAAGCTGGATGTGAACGCGGAGTAGCCGGCCTCATCCTGGAACTCGACAGATTTGTTCCCGTAGACGACCTCCAGCGAAGAACACTGTTTGTGGTTTAGCCTTAGCTCTGAGCTACTTGCTTGAAGATACTCACGGCGATGTTGCATGCCAGGTTGGATGACCGATCTGCAAGGCCGGCTAACTCTGGCAGTGCGGAGATATTGATGCCTTGATCAAGGAGAGCCTCGGTGACGCTGAAATCGACAGGCTCGAAGAACTGAGACGCCACGGACGAGAGCAATGTCCCAAAGAAGAACAGCAGCCGCATAGTCATGGGGTTGGGGATCAGAAGAGAGTACAGAATCCTCAACAAAGGAAGCGCGAAGGCCAACTTTATAGACGCACAGCTGCTTGAAACTATCCTTCTCAGTTGCAACGGCCCATGTGAAGAGCGTCGAACCGCGCAAACGAACCTGAGCTGATGCATGCCCAAAAGCCAGCGCAGGGGTCGGGTCGGTTGTAGCCTAGCCCTCTGCACGCGTGCCGTACCGCATGCCTAGTGGTGAGATTCTTCCCGTCGAGCCGCGGAGAAGAGATTGAGTCTGGTTGTTTGCCATGGATCTGCGAGATGATATCTAGGAGGTGGAAGGTATGCCAGGTGGCTCCTCGGTGTCGGACGCGTATGACCAGCGACGAGCATGTCGAGCAATACTCTTCCGTCTTTCGTCGAGGAGTATTGAGTATGGTTTAGCGTACGTAGATACAGCTACGCCGCAACACTGCAGTTGATTGAGATTACATCGATCCTTTGGCAGGGTCGGGTGCAGGCGGCATCAACGGCTTCCCCGCCACTAAGCTCATTTCGTACATAGCGCCGCAAAGTTCGCGCCCGTCCTTCTTTCTACCCGTGGACCGGCCACTCCATCCCGCACCTTGATGTAGTGTTACTCAAGTACTGCGCATCCAAATAGATGGCGATGTCTTCGCTGCAGTCACGAATCAGTTAAAAGCGCTTCGGAAATGATTCCCGTTTGGATACAGTTCACATGCGATGGCGCAATACTCAGGTAATGAAGATGGCAGCGATGGAACAGTTTATAATAATTATATACAAGGAAATAGGGTGTGTCAACACTATGAGAACAGAAGGGTACAGCTTTGCAAAAGTAAGACCAAATTTGCGAAGCTGGAGAAGAATACACTCTCACGGAGAGAGCATCTACTTGTAAAGGAAAGTAACCATGGAACGTGCGGGCACACTGTTTCCAGTCATCGCATCAAGCCCGTGGCTCTCGTTCGTGATGAACGCAGACGCTTTGCCCGAAACACCAGTGATGCTGACAGTCGCTGTCGAGGCGCCAGTGTTTAAGACCTGCACAGCGACCGAGCCATCAGTGTTCTTGAAGGCCGATGTCTTGAGCGTGCTGGTCCTGCCACCAGCGCTGACGCGAACGGCGCCAGGCTTGACGAAGCGGCTCCACTGTGCCATAGCCCAGAAGCGCTTGGAAGGTGCAACGACTCCACCGTGGATGTCAATAAGAACGGAGTTGGTAGGGTTGGTTCCAGCATCTTCGGCGCCCTCCCAGTAGAGGTATGCGGAAAAGTTTGCGTCGACGAGAGCAGTGTAGATCTTGTTCGCCCAGGTCTGACCTTCGCCAGCTCCGCCGTTGGTGTAGTAGCTGGCTGTCCACTTGCCGCTGAGATCGGCAGTCTCAGTCATCCACATATGCTTGGAAGTAGCGAAGGGGGCTGTGGGGTCGGAGCTGTAACCGTGGGTGGTAACGACATCGTATAGGGAATCGACTGCAGCGAGTCCTGGAAGCATGGCCTTCTGCGCGTTGTAGCCGGTGGCATCGCAGCAAGTGAGCTTTACCTTCAGACCGGAGGCCTTGACGGTTGGCGCGAGAACCTTGATGAAGTCTGCGGCCTGCTGTCCGGTCGATCGCATGGAAGAGTAGGCGGTGCTATGATTCGTCAGTAACAGATCATCTACACGAAGATATGTGAAAGACTTACGTGTAGTCGGGCTCGTTCAAGAAGCCGAGATGGGTCACGTCAATACCCTCCTGCTTGTAGTACTTGACGTATTGCGTGAGGTAGTTGGCGTAAGCTTGAGTCCAGTTTCCGCAGGACGTGCCATCGACACCGCAAAGGCTTCCTCCCTGGAGCAGATTAGTTATTGCTTCCAATCCCCGTTTGGGTGGTTGTACTTACGTTTGAGTCTTTACCGTTCGTCTTCATGAACCCAGGAGCAGACCAAGCATCGGCATAGATGGTCTTGAGGCCGCGGGCCTGCGCTTGCTTCGTCAACCAAACCTGGCTGTTGTCGGAGCCATCCCACTGGTACTTTGGTGTGCCGGTGGGCGATCCGGGGCTGTTGGGCTCAATAGAGAAGCCGCTGGATGGGCCAGAGCCAATGCCGTTGCGCAGGATGTTGAAGCCAGCGCCGGTAGTAGGATCGAAGAGCAGGTCAAGGGTCTGCTTCTGGGCAGAAGCTGCCAGAGACTTGATGTTTCCAGCGCGACCGTAGAACTCGGAGATACCAAAACCGTCAATCGTTTGGAATGTCTTACTGGAGTCCACGGCAATGGTTACTGCCTGACGGGGGTCGAGACTTGGTGCAGAGAAAGCAACGTTGGAAGAAGCAAGGAAAAAGGCCAGCTTAGACAGCATCTTGTCGCTGTCGTCTTGGCGAGAATGTATACGACGGGTAAAGCGTGGGGTGTGAAATGAAGTCAATCAAGAAAACTAGACGAACAGACCAGTGCTTAAAGAATGGAAGCCAAGGATTGATAGTGACGCCTTACAAGCGACGGGTGGGAGATGTATATACTACCTCTTGCAGTCTTCCATGAACCTCGCATTCGCAACTTGCTCGCATTCGTATCATGCATCGCAAGAGAACAATCTAGAGTAGGCCCGAGATGGCACGGCCTGCCAAATGATGTCTTATTTTCGGCCTCCATTGGGACACGAGGTTTTCCCGTCGAGGCGTCGCGATTGCATGTACTGAGGGCGCATGGGTCGAAGACGCCTAGGTAGATGTGAAGAAATGACAAGTGTTGCTAGTCGCGATGTCTAATCGTTCTAGGGCATGGTGGCGTAGCACTTGTGTTGTAGATAGATGAGGCTTGATGATCCTTTGCGAAGCTTAGCAAGGCTTGGCCTTCTTAGCCGGTGGTGCAAGGTGAATGCAAGGAACGTGCGGGGAGAACTACGTGTCCCATGCGCGAGCACCGCATGAATCCACCAATATGAGGCAGCGTTCTATATGAGTTATCCCGCTCATTATTACTGTTTCGGAAAATGTGTTTTGTTTTATAGGTCTAGCATAGACGAAGAGCCTTGAGTAGAATTTCGCCGTGTGTCACGTAGTTTGATTAGAAATAATTGCTTCTAAGATCCTAAAGGCTGCACAATCTTACGCACACCTTAGCATTACATCTTCTTATTTGCGCGCTTATCTTATAATAATTTAATTATAATAACTTTAATAGTATATTAAGTAGTTAAGTATATAATAACTATAATTTACTAATAAAGTTTAAGCTAGTATATTTTTATATATACTTATAGTATAGTAATAAGTTTTTAAAATAACTTTATAATAAAATAGCTTTTACTATAAAACTATAGTTAAAGTTTAAGTATATAAAGTACTATTACTATATTATTTATTTTTATTTATTTTTATTTAAATTTAAATTTTTTATTATAGTAATATTATATTAGCTTTTAAGCTTAGCTTTTACTAATACTAAGCTATACTTACTTTTAGTACTAAAATATTATTTTATTAATAACTTAAATAAAGTAAAAAAAATATATATACTAATAGTAAAGTACTTTAAAAGTAGCTACTATATTAAGCTAGTTATTTTTTTATACTATAAAATTAGCTTAAGTAAAATTATAATAGTTTTAGACCTAGAGCTCTATTAGTCTAATATTAGACTAATATTTCTACTATATATATTTACCTCTAATAGCTTCTTTTAAAGCTCTCTACTATAATAACTTTATTACTTTTATATACTTTAATTATCTAATTTTTATAAAACTATTATATATTATTATAGTTAATACTAAATACTATCTACTAGCGTAACTTAAGAAAGTAGTTTAGTAACTATTATAGACTCTTTTTAGCGTTCTAATACTTTACTTTCTAGTTTTTCTATCTTTAGTAACTTTTTTATTATATAAAATACTAATTATAATAGTATATAGCGCTATAATACTTTAGAGTAAGTTTTAGCTCTATTAACTAACTTATACACTTTAATATCTTATTACTAGTAGAATACTACTACTACTCTTAACTATGCGCGCGTCTCTATTTATAGTAGTAGTAGTAGTAGTAGTAGTATTATAAGTAGAAATATTTAAATCTAGATCTAGAACTTTAGATAGTTTTTCTATACTATAAAATACTTATATACTACTACCTCTATATTATAACTATTATAAGTATTTAATACTTTTCTCTCTACGTTTATATAATATTCTAGCGCTTTTCTTAAGTTACTAGATACTAATAACTTACTCTAAGAGTCTATCTAATATATATCTAGCTATTATATATTATATAGTAATATTAATATAAACGCTAATAGCTTATAGTTTATTAAAAAGCGTCTTCTTAAGCTCTCTAACTTAGAGTTTAGTAAGTCTACTATTATAATTATTTATTATAAGAAGAAGTTTATTATCTTTAGAAATAACTTCTATAATAGCTTTTATAATCTCTACTATCTATCTATAAGCGCTACTTATTAAGTTTTCTACTAAACCTATATTAATAAAAACTCTAATCTTAAAAGTATCTAAACTAGTTTATAATACTCTAAGTTTTGTAATCTATTACTTATCTTAAAGTTTAAGCTATTTTAGTAACTATACTATAAGTAATAGCTCTCTAAGTTCTTTATTCTTTTTTATAATAATAATCTTATAGCTTTTAAAGTCTAAAAGACTAATATTAATAGTTATACTACTTTTAAAAAGAGTCTAGTAAAGCTTACTAACTTAGAAAATATTAGTAATACTAATAAATATATTACATTTATTAGTAATATTATAGAGTAGTTACGCTTTATAACTTAAGATATTAATAATAAGTACTATTATACTAACTTTTTTAGTAAGTATTACTTAAAGTATACTAAGCTAGTAAAGTTTCTATAAAAGTAATTATATAAGTTTTAAGATAATACTATAGTATATTAAAGTAATTTATAAAATACTTTTACTAGTATTACTACTTATTACTAATAATAAAAAGCTACTAATCTTAAGATTATATAACTTTAAAAATAGTTATAAAATATATATAGTACTTTCTACTATAATAACTAGAACCTTTAGTAAGTTATAAATAAGCTTAAGTAGATAACTCTTAATAAGAAGGTATCTAAGGCTAAGTACTATAAAGAATTTAACGTAGTTACTTCTATTAACTAAGCTCTTACTACCTTTAACGCGCTAGTCTAAGACTTTAAACTATAACTTTATAAAACTTAAGCTATATAAAAGGCTAAGAAGATATCTTAAGCCTATATAGGCTTAACTCTACTTAACTACTCTAATTTAAATAATAACACTAGTAATAATAATAATTCTCTTTAGAGTAGTTTTATAAATAGCTTTACTAATAGTTTTTTAAGCTATAGCTACTATAAATAGCTCTATAATACTACTAATTATAACTAAAGCTCTTATTATTACTACTTTAAGAAGTCTAAGCCTAATATCTTTTTAAGTATTAATACTAGTAAGTTTAACTATACTAAGTAAAAGATAGATATTATAGACTAGTTTAATAAGTATTAGTATAACTTTACTACTAAGACTAAGAAGCTAAGCTACTTATATTAAAAAACTAAAAATAAAATCTTTAGTAATATCTAAAATAGTTTCTTTAATAATAATAGTAGCTTTATATATAGTAATAAAGTCTAGACTATTCTTAATACTATATATTATTCTCTTAATACTATTATTACTATATAGTAGTAGTATAAGAGCTCTAAATTCTATATAAAGTAAGGTAAGTTAATAAGTAAATTTATTACTTATTTTAATATTAGCGTTTCTACTCTATAATAGCTTAATTATCTTAAGCTTTAGTTTATATATAATTATTTTTTTATCTAGTAAAAGAATATAACTACTATTAAAGTTAGAGAGTAGTTGTAATTACTTAATCGCAGATACGTAATTGCTTAGCTCTTAGGTATATAGCTAGAGATTTTATCTTAACTTTCTTTTATAGTAGATTAATTATAATATACTTAATTATCTCTAATTATTAATTGTCTCTAGCTCTAATAGTTATAAGCCTAGCTACTTAATTATAAAACTAATTCTTACTACGTATTAAAGCTTACTAAAAAATAAGATTAGTTAATCTTGTTTCTACTCTACTCTCTCTAAACGTTCTGTAATTAGAACTTCTTCTGCGTAATTACTTACTTACTACCTATCTCTTTATTACTCTCTATATCTCTATATTAATTCTACGCTTTAACTCTATAAATATAAGTAATTATAATATAGCTATTATAGCTATAGGTATGCTTTTTAAGAAGTAATCTAACTAGAATACCTAGTTTACGCTTCTTAAGTAACACTATAATAAGAAGAGTATCTAGAAAGAAATTAATTCTAATCTTCTAGATATTAAATATATAGATACTTAGAAGCCTAAGTTCTCTAACCTTCTAGTTCTAGAGTCTATAGCTCTAGCTTCTCTCTCTATAAAGCTAACTAAGAATTAAAAGAATAAGTATAATAAAGCTATTTATAAGTATAATGCTCTTTTGTAAGATTATAACTATAAGACTAAGAATAGTACTACGCTTATAGCCTACTAGAACTATAAGTCTAAGTAGTAGTTAAGAAAGAGTAAAAAGATTAATAATATTAAGATCTAGATTATGCGTACTATTACGCCTAATTACCTATTACTTATAACTATAAGTAATAATAAAAGAATAGTCTAGTCTCTTATAAAGACTCTTAAGACTATACTTACTTTTACTAATTAGACTACGTAATATATAGTTTACGTAAAGTATTATACTTACCTTAAGAAAACTTAGAGAAGAACTACTAAGAAGTAGTTTAATAACTAGTTAATACTCTACTAGAAGGTAAAGATCTTTAAGCTTTTAGAGGTTAAAGAACTTCTTATAATTACTAATTTTCTTACTATAATTAAGAAGTTTAATTTTAAGTAGGCCTACTAGTAGTAATATAATTAATTATTTAGTATAGCTCTTAGAAAGAATATATTAAGCCTTAGTAATCTTAGTAAAGTGTTTAGCGTTATTTTCTAAAAGATATTAATTACTACTAGAAAGAGAAAAGCTAATATAATTTTTAACGCTATTATAGGTTAACTTTCTACTTCTACTAAGTTAGGTAAGAAATAGTTAAGCTTACTACCTAAGCCTTACCTCTATAAACCTAACGTAAAGTATAAGTAGAAGCTTATCTTATATTACTAATTATAGACTATAATTACTAGATCTAGGCTACTAGGTATTCTACTAATAGAACTTTTAGCTTAAGATAAGTAAAAGATCTAGAAGCGCTATTATAAAGAGAAGTAAAGCAGCCTATGTAAGAAGGTTAAGTAATCTAGCTAGAAGATAAGTACTCTAGCTTCTAAGTACTTAGGTAATATAGTTTTTATAATTATTTACTCTAAAAAGCTAATTACTAAGTTTAGGTCTTCTATCTTTAGTATAGGCTTTAAGCCTTACGCGCTCTTAGCTAGTATAATTCTTAATAGTAGAGCTATAGTCTACTTAGTTAATAATAAGGCTTTAATTAAGCCTAGTTTCTTTATTAAGACTAATAGAGAAATAGTTAAGATAGATAGCTAAATCTTCTTAGTAATTAGCATTAGCAATTATGTACTTTGTCTTATTCTTAGTACCTCTAAAGAACCTAGAAAGGCTAATCTTACGCTTACTAGCGTTAAGATTATCTCTAGTTTCTATACTAATATTATCTTAGAAGAGCTTCTTAGAAATAGTAGTATATAGTATATAGGCTATAATTATATAATTAGAATAGGCACGCTAAAGGCGTTTATTATTCTTATAACTTTTAAGTGTAGATTTAACCTCTTATTTATTAAATATAACTTTTCTATCTATTTTTCTAATTTTATTATTATAAATACTATTACCTACTTATAAGTTTTATAAATATGCACTAGTAACACTAATCTTTAGCACTAAAAATCTAGCTATCTAGATAAGTAAGCTCTTAAAGCTCTTGTTAAAGCTACCTAGAATATAGAGATTATAAGTATATAGCGTAGTAAGTGTAATAATTACGCTACTATCTATACGTTTTAAAGAATCTCTTATTAGCTTTATAAGCTATTACTACGTTTCTTCTTTAGAGTATTATAGAACTTATTTAACTTCTCTATAAGCTATGCGCTTAATAAATAGGCTCTAATTATTAAGAAGAATTATTTAGGTAAGCTATATAATTATAATCTAAAGAATAAAACGCTTAACTCTATAATAGAAGTTATTATAAGCTTTATAGCTATAGTTAAGCGCCGCTATTAGTAGAAGATTGTAGAAATCTATTAGAATAATAATACTATAATATTACCTTAGAGAGAGCACTTAAGATATAAGAAATAGGCTAAAGAGAAGAGAATTATAATTATAACGCCTCTACTATATATCTATAAGCCTAATAGCTTAGTAGAGAGAGCTAGCTAAGAGCTTATTACTAAGTTAATTAAGATACGTATAAGCGCTAATCTTCTAGCTAGGCTCTAGCTAGTAATTATAAACGTAGTAGCCTAACTCTATAGAATAAGTCTATTATAGCTTTATAGCTATTAATCTCTAGATTAGGTATTATATAAATAGTTTAGAAAGTATTTTTAATATTATTAGCTATCTAAGATTAGGCACTAAACTACTAATCTTTACCTAGATTAGAGTAGAATCTATACTTATAGCTATTAAGCGTATCTACTTAATAGTAATTACGTAGCTAGAAAGTACTATTAAGACTTTAAAGTTAAGCCTTATAGCTATATAGAATATCTTATTAGCTATTAAGCTTCTAACATTTATTATATATAGATACTAGTAATTAATTAGGTAATTATAACTTATAACGTTACTTTTAATAAGTAGAAGTTCTATTAAGGTAAGCGTAAAGAGAAGCTAACTAGAGATTAAGTAATTAAGTAGGTTAAAATACTTAATAATAGTAAGCTAGATAATCTTATAGAGAAGTTTAATATTCTTTCTATTAATTAAATAGTAAGTATAGTAGAGCTATTAACTACTAAGTAAGATCTTAGAGGTAACGTAGGCTATAATTAAAGTAATAAAGTTAGCCTACCTATTAAATATAATTAAGGCTCTATTAATTTAATAGAGATAGAGTATAAGGCTAGTGTTCTATTAGAAATTTCTAATAATTAGTAGCTTTCTACTAGGCTTACTACTCTAGAACCTACGCCTAAGTGTAAGATTTTAGAGATAGGTAATTAAAGTAATTATAGAGTTCTTAATAGTTAAAGAGTAGTGTATACGCCTAAGAGAGCTAACCTATTAGAGCCTAGAGGTAGAAAGCCTTCTATACATAGATTAGAAGATCTAACTCTATTTATTAAGCCTATTATAATAAACTCTAGTTCTATAGAAATAAATAAAAAACTAGCTTAACTAGAGTAAGCGCTAAAGAGACTAAGAGGTAGGCTATCTAAATTAGCAGCCTTCTCTTAATAATTAACGTAGCTATAGAATTAGCTAATAGCTAAATTCTTTAGAACGCGCTATAGTAGAAGAGTTATAGGTAAAGAGTCTAAGCGCTCTCTTTCTATAAATGTCTATTAACTATTAAGACGCCTAAAAGGTAAGACTAAATAGCCTACTTAGCCTAGTAATTAACTAGAGAGTAATAGCGTAAGTAGCGTAAATATAGTAATTATAGGCTTAGTTAATAAGCAAACCTAGATTAACTTTTATAAGACTTACCTTCTTAGTCTTTAAGAAGACTAGAATAATTAAGCTAGCTATAAGACTATAAACTCTATTATTATAGCTACTACGCTTAGTAAGTATAAGCTAAAGGCTACTTACTAACACTATAATAATCTTTAAGAGCTACCTAGATTATAGAAATAACTAATCTAGTACCTAATATATACGCTCTTTAAAGATGCCTCTAAAAGAGAGATTAATTAGCTAAGTAAGAAGAGAACCTAGACAGAAATCTATAGGTTAAAAGCCTAAGATTAGCTACTTCTATTAAAATAGGTGTAGACTTATAAGTATAATTAGAATAGCTATCTTCTTAAATATAAAGCTTAAATTATAGTTTATAGTAATTTCTAGAAAAAGAACTTAATTAATATAACTTATATAGTAATACTTACTATAAAGTTCTTCTACGCTATAATAGCGATTACTACCTAAGGTAATTTAGAGATTAAATAGTTTAATATTATAGAAGTATTTCTTAACACAAAGATTATAGTAGAGAACTTAGTAATCTATAAGATACTAGATAGCTTTAGAAAGCTAGAATTATATATATAGCTTAACTACGCGCTCTATAGATTATAAGACTCTCTACTATTATAGTATAAGAAGTTCTTAGAAATACTAAGAGCTATTAGCATAATAGCTTCTTAAGAAGAGCTTTACCTTTTTTTTAATTAAGAATATAAGATTCTTATTCTCTTCTACGTTAATAATATTCTATTACTTTATTATAAGAATATAGAGTAATAGATAATAGCTATATAGGCTAAGATCTTTAGTAAGTATAAGATCTAAGATTAGAGAGATATAGAATAGTTTCTTAGTATTTATATAATTAGAGACTAATATCTAAAGATAATTACACTTATTTATAATACGTATATAAATAAGATACTTAAGAAGTTTAAGCTTAGAGATAGATCTTTCTCTTTAATGCCTCTACTATTAGAAGAGCTAATTAAGAATACTAGAGAAGTAACTAAGTCTAAGATTAAAAGATACTAGAAAATAGTTAGATCTATACTTTATATAGTAATTATACTTAGACTAGATATAGCATATACTACTTTAAAGCTCTTACACTTTTTTATAAATCTAAGTAATAAGTATAAAAAAGCTATAGAGTAAGTAATTATGTATCTCTACTACACTTACTTTAATATAATCTAGTATAGTAACTATAATAGGCCTAATTTAATAATTACTAGAGACGTATTCTTTGCTAATAACCTAGAAACCTACTAATTATCTTATAGATATATTACTATATTATATAGAGGCGTAATCTTCTAAAAAGCTATAAGGTAGAGTATAGTTACTACCTCTACTATAGAAGTAGAGCTACTTACTCTTAAGTATACTACTAAGAAAGCTATAGTGCTTAGGCGCTTTCTTAAGAAGCTAGCGCTTAATCTTAGAGAACTCTAAACTATCTAGTATAATAATTAATAGATAATTAGGCTAGTTATTAAAAAAAATAAGTATATTAACACTTAGCTTAGATATATTAATATCTAGAATATATAGCTGTAGTAGAAATATGCTAAAGAATTATTTAAGGTTAAGTATTTAGAGACTATAATTATGCCTATAGATAGATTAACTAAATTACTTACTTAATAATAGTTTAAGAAGTTTAAATAGCTACTTAACTTATAAGATTTATAATATTTAATTTTTAAGAAGTAAATAGAGTAGAGAGATCTTTATTTAGGCTACTACTATAAAAATTAATTATACCTAAGCTAGATCTTAGTTACTCTAACTAGCGCCTAGTTATAGAGAAGTAATTACTAATAATTAACGTAAGCACAAAGTAGACAAATTACTAAACTTTTCTACTAGACTAATCTATATAGCTACTAACTTACTAACTACTATAGCGCTAATTCTTCTAATTATAACTCTTATAGTTATTCTTATTAAAGGCTAGCTTACTATTCTAGCTATTCTTAAAGTTCTTAACCTAAGCTTATAGATAAGTAGTCTTAGTAGCTTAAGTTCTTATATAAATCTTAAGCTATATCTAATTATACTTAGTACGTAGTAGCGTCTCTACGTGCTTAGCCTTAGCTAGCTAACGCTAAGTATAGTAATAGAACTTATTACTTACAATACTAGATATAGAGCTATTAGACCTATAACTACGTAGCTAAGAATTATAATACTAAGAATAATTATTACGTAGCTAAGACTAATAATTACGCTACTAAGACTAGTAGTTACACTACTAAGACTAATAATAACTATACTAATTCTACTACTAATTCTATAGTAGCTAATTTCTAAATTAAAGAGCCTACAGCTAGAAAGTTAGTAGTAGTAGCTACTAGAATAAGCTCTAATAATAATAGCCTAAGTATTATAGTATTAGATTAAAGGCTATAGGTAGATAACTCTAAGTAGAAATTATAGGTAAAGGTATTTAACTACTACTTATATTAATTTCTTTTATTCTCTTACTTAGTATTATAAACTTACTATAAGCACTACGTTAATTAGACTCTTAAAGAGTTGTAGGTAGAGTACTCTTTAAGCTTTTCTTACCTAAGAACTTAGAAGTTCTACCTAATAATTTAGCTAGAGTCTTAGAACTACTCTTAGCTTCTTTTTTCTACTTCTTATAAGCGTAGAGATCTTAGTAGAGCTGCTTATAATACTTAATAGCGTTCTTAGAGCTCTAGCGCTATTATTAAGTTAGTAAAAGATTAAAAGAACTAAAGAAAAGAGAATTATAAACTTACTTTAGAACTATAGTAATCTACTAAGCTTATAAAGTAATTATGTAGATCTTAATTAGTAGTATAGTAGTTATAAGAGTTATAGAATAAATAATACGTAACCTAATAGAGTTACTTAAAATAATTAGCTTTCTAAATATTATTAAGAAGCTACTAATAAATATAACACTTATACTTAGAAACTTAAAAAGCGTTATAGTTAAGTAATACTCTAACTTACTTACGCTAATAACTAGTATACATTAGGTATAGATAATCTAGAAGAGTCTTAGACGTAGAAGCCTTACTCTAGAACTCTTTATAAGAGTAACTATAACTATAACTATTACTTAGAGACACTTACTTCTTTTAATCTTAAGTATCTTATTTCTTAACGTAGTTAGATTACTAAAGGCCTAAATTCTAAGTCTAGAAAGTATTATTAGTAATAAAGATGCTACTCTTAGAAATAGGCTTAATAGTTTCTTAGACGTTTTAGTTATTAAGATTATTAAACTAAAAGGCCTTATAACTTAAGTAGATACGCTTAGTGTATAACTCTAATTACTTATAATTCTTATAAAGGTTGTTATTACTAAAACTACTAGTTACCTTAAAGCTTTAATCTAGTTAATTATTAGAATTTATAAAGCTCTAAGATAGTTAAGTATTAGAAGCCTAATTACTTTATATAAAGCTACTAGAGAACAGGCTATTAGCTACTATTATTCTAGAAGAGAAAAGTAGAATTTAAGTAGTAGCGTCTTTAAGTTAAGCGTAGTAGAGAGATTAAGCGCTTAACTATAGAGCGCTGTTAAGTAGAGCGCTATTATACTAAGCACTATTACGCTAAGTGCTAGCTTATACATTATAATTACTACTACTAGAAGTATTATAATTAGAGCGTAGAATACTATTATAATAGAAGCTAGAGCGCTAACGCTTATAGCTAGAGTTAGAGTTAGAAGTTAGGTTATTAGACTAAATTATAATAGTTAGCTATTAATTTAAGTATAAGAGTAAGAACTTACTATAGTAATAAAGAAGATAGAGAAGTAAGTAGAGTAGTATATTAAGTAGAGTAGAGAATTAAGCGTAGAGCTTAAAAGCGCTAAGGCTTAAGAGCTAAGAATCTTAAGTAGATAAGTTAATTAGATAAGTAGCTTATTAGCTTATTAGCTTAAGCGTCTTAATAATATAGAAGTAGATAATTATAGTAGAAAAGAGAAGAATTAGAGAACTTATTATTATAAAGTCTCTAATTCTAGCCTAAGCGCGTACCTACGTAGAAAGCTAGCGTAGCTTATTAAGCTATTAATTGCGCTATAAACCTTACCTAGAAGAGATTAGAAGCCTAGATCTTACTATTAGAATTATCTCTTACTAGTTAGATACTTAGATTTCTATAGCTATTAGCTATATTCTAGGCTATTATAAGGTAATTTCTAAACTAATAGAGTTAATTCTTAGGCTATTAGGTCTTATTTAAATAAGTAAGAGCTTACTACTATTAGTATTAAGTATAATTAAACGCTTAATTAGGCTATAACCTACTACTACGCTCTAGATTCTTAAGCCTAGACTCTACTAGAGTATACTAATTACAGTAGATTTAATAGAATTAATTTTAGTAAGATAGATTAATACTCTTACTACTCTAGAAAGTATGTTAAAGTTAGAGAGTAGTTATAATTACTTAATTATAGACACGTAATTACTTAGCTCTTAGATATATAGCTAGAGATTTTATTCTAACTTTCTTTTATAGTAGATTAATTATAATATACTTAATTATCTCTAATTATTAATTGTCTCTAGCTCTAACAACTACTTTTAAGATTATTAAGCCTAACTTTATCTACTTAGATTTCTACTATACTTTCTATCTTCTTAAATAGTCTAACTCTTAGCGCTTTTCTACTACTATCTATAGTAGTATATTAGAAAAAATTTCTTAAGTTTTAGTTCTAGCAATTACCTAAGTTCTGCCTAGCAAAACTACTATTATTCTACCTCTTCTACACTATCTTATATTAACTATAAAGTTCTAGTCTACTCTAAATTATAAGTCTTTACTCTAGCTTATTTATTACGCGCCTATATTAGTTCTACTAGTTCTTACTTAAATACGTAAATTACTAACATTCTATCTAGTAAAACTAGCGCTGTCTTAACTATTCTAAATCTTCTATATTAACTATAAAGTTTTAGCCTACTTTAAATTATAAGCCTTTACTTTAGCTTACTTATTACGCACTTATATTAGTTTTAGTAGTATCTAACTAAACTTATAAATTATCTATATTTTACTTAGTAAAACTATTATAGTTCTAGATATTCTACTACTAAGTATAATATTACTTCTACTTTTTTAAAAATATATATATTATTTTCTCTTTAATATATTATAAGACTTATAGAGTTATATTTATATTTTAGTATAGTTATACTTCTTTATCTATGTAATTACGCTATAGCTTTACGTAAGTATAACTTAACTATATAGCTTTATATACGCCTTTCTATATATATTAGTAAAGCTTCTACTACTTTCTATATTAGTAAGTAGCTAGTTTTAGAATTTAGCTTCTACTATAAGTTCTCTACTAAAGCTAGTACTCTACGTTATTTTTATAGCTCTAAAACTAATAGCGTTCTTAGTATATTTATTTATAAATAGATTAATTACTATATTATTATTAATATCTATATAGATCTTATTATAGTCTATTAACTTATAGCGCAGCCTTATAAGTAGTAGGTAACTAATTTAGTAGCTATTACTATTACGTATAATAGAGTATATTCTTATATTTAAGCTCTACTCTAGAAAGTAAATATTCTCTACTATAACCTATCTATTATTCTTTAAGTTAATATTAGTAAGTAGTTAGCTAGTAAGAGAAAGATCTATTATATTACTATAAATAGTCTTTATATATATAGCTAATATTATACTATTTATAAGCGCTAAAAGAGCTAGAGTTAGTATTATCTTAGATAGAGTAGAAAGGTTACGTGCACGTTTAGTATAATAGAGAATAAGTATTATATTTAAGTTATATAGGTAGAAATAGTTAGTCTTAAAAGTAGTTAGTATTATATTAAGTAAAATACAAAAGTTTATACCTAAATTAATACCTAGCGTAAGTATATTATATAGTAATATATACTTAACTTAAGCTATTAATAGTAGCTACTTTAGAAAAGTAGTTTTATAGCGTAGTTAATTATTAGTAAGTATTAGTAATACTAGCGTAATAATACTAGAGTAGAAGTAGCATATAATAAGTAAAGTAAATTTTAGCTAAAATAAAATCTAGTAATATTAAACTAGTAGTATTACGTTATTTACGTTTGCGTTTATTATTAGATTATCTTTAGTTATCTAGTAATATTAGTGTTAAGATAGCCTTTCTCTCTCTTACTAGAATAAAATATCTTTTTTCTATCTTACTCTATTATAAGAGTATCTATTACTTACTCTATAGTATATAATACTCTTAGTAAAGCCTTAGGTTTTACGCTAGTTAGCGCTTACTTACTAATTCTATAGGCTAGGTTTTAGTAGTACCTACTCTACCTTTATACTCTTATTAATAACTTAATAAATCTATCTTACCTATATACTTATTATATAATAACTATTAGGTATTATAGTTATAGAGCTCTCTAAAAGAGATATATAAGCCTAGTAGAAGACTACCTTTTATAGCTTCTATATAAGTTTACTATCTAGTATTATTACTTTAATTACTAATTTCTTTTATAGTAAACTACTACACTCTTACTATATAGGTAGTCTTTTCTAACTAGTTCTAGGCTAATTTTATTACTCTTATTAAGCGTAGTTATAGCTAGAGTGTCTACTTACTAATAGACTTTTATAAGTTCTATATTATAGATAAACTTAGTACTTACTTCTTATAGAATTAATAGCGCTAGAATATAAATAAGATTTAGCTATAGTAATCTAACTATTTACTTTACTACTTCTTTTCTAATCTATATTATAAATAGATAAATCTTAGATAGAAGATAGGTAAGAAGCTAAAGTTTAGCGCTATATTATAGAGCTATAAAGATTAATAGTTTATTTTTAAGTATTTTCTTAAGAGCACTATATAGCTTAATCTAGTAATAGGTTAGAGTTACTCTCTCTATATTAAGTACGCTTAGTAAGGTAATAATAAAAACTCTAACTACTTTATCTACTACTTTATTAGAGCGTAAGACTAGTACTATAGCTACTATACTTATAGTACTAGTTATAATAGTTTTCTAAAGCTTAGTAAGTTAAAGAATAGATTATATTTAAAGGTAAATTTAAATAATTTAGCACTAAGCTCTTTACTTTTCTTAACTTACGTAACTTTATATTATCTATTAGCTAGTGTTACTTTATCTTCTATATCTTTAGCGTTCTCTTTTTCTTAGCTCTAGTAGTAGTTATTATTCTTATTATCTCTATTTCTTCTATTTAGACGTAGTAGAGCTAGTATAACTCTTAGAGATTTATCTTTATTATTATTACTATCTTAAGTTCTATATTTATCTTTCTCTATATTACTAGAGCGCTACTACGTATATTAGCCTACTATATTTAACTTTAGAGTAAGTAATATAGAGAGATTAATATTAAAAGGTATAAGAGCTATAATTTTAACACTTTTTATATTATTAAATTACGTATTTAGTAGTAAAGAAGACTTAACTATTTAGCGCCTTTATAAGTATAAAGAAGAGAGCTTAAGAGAAATGTTTAGAATCTAGTAAATAAGTTTTTACCTTATAAACTTTACTAAAGTTAGGTCTTAAATATAGCTATAGCTTAGATAGTAGAAGAAAGAAAGCTTACTATAGCGCTAGGCTAGTATATTACCTATAGTAGTATTTTACCTTATCTAATAAGATTTTCTAGTTAATTTTACTTCTATATAAGAAGAAATAGCTATTCTAGATTTCTAGAGTAGATAGATAGCTTATAGTCTATTATAAGAGCTTACTTTTATTTTCTATAAAGTATTTACGTATACTAATATTATTATCTCTATATAAGACTTCTCTATTTCTCTAATAGATAAAATAGATTTAGACTTTTATAAAAGTAACTATAATAGCGTTAATAAGTTCTATATAGAGAATAGTGTAAGCTCTTCTTTACTATATAAATATTCTACTCTTTCTACTAACTATAAGTATTATCTATCTTTAGTACTATACTAATATTATAAAGATCTTAGACGTAGCGCTATATATAATAATTAAGTACGTAATAAAGCTTACTTTATACCTACTAGTTTACTTTCTCTTTTCTCTCTACGCTAGTATAATAAATACTTCTACGCTTATACTATAATACTCTAAAGTACTATAAACCTAGAAATATACTTTACTACTAATTAAAGTTAGAAAGTAAAGATACTAATTTAAGGTAGCTTTTACTTACTATATTATTATCTATTAACTACTACTTTATTCTACTACTATAATAAAAAGAAATAAAATACTAATATTATATATCTAGACTTAGATAAAGAGCTTAATATCTAGTTAGGCTTCTAGTTTAAGTACTCTAGAATACTAAGCTTAATATTATAATTTTTATATTTCTTATTAACTAGCTAGTTTTATATATCTAATTATATACTTTTTTATAAGTTTACCTCTTATATATTAGTATAGTCTTCTTAGCGTAATCTAATAGTTTTACGTAAGTTAAGCCTCTACACGTTTATTATTCTAAGAATAGTATACTAGCTAGATAGGTAAAGTAGTAAGAAGAACTTTAGTGCTATATAGCGTAACTAGAAGCGTGCTTAGATAATAGTAGCTTTATAGTAGACGTAGCTAATAATAAAATAATATTAGTAGGCTTATAAATCTATATATAAAGATATTAGTAGTAGTATATTTCTATCTAAAAGTTCTATAGTAGTCTACTTAAGCCTTCTAGTAGTACACTTTTTTCTTTCTACTTATAGCTAGTATTTATAGTTTACTAGTATAAAAGTATAGATATATTACCTACTACTTAGCTAATATAAAGTATACTAGACTTATCTTTACCTATATATAAGACCTTTATAGTAGTAAACTAAATAAAATTAACTTTATTTTATAAGTTAGAGAAAGACTTTAGACTTTAGTTATAGTAGTAATTAGAGTATCTTAAAAGAGGCTAAGATATATATATCTTACTATCTACTTAGCGTACGCTACGCTACTAAATAACTTTATAGTATTAGCTTTAATAGCTATAGATAAGTAGTATATATCTACTTATTTCTTTTATTTATAAGCTAGTGTTACGCGTATATATACTAGAGATAGAAAGTAGCTTTTACTTTAGATCTTTATTCTCTATATATCTCTATAATTAAGTCTATTATTTTAGTCTAAATTCTTCTAATTAATTCTATTACTACTTTCTATTAGCTTATTACTTCTATACTTTAATATTTCTATTACTTACCTTAGGTAGAAGCTTAATAGGTCTAACTATACGCTCTAGTAACTATAGTCTAGTCTTTTTATATAGTTAACTTAGTCTAATACTTATATACTATAGAATAAGTAGGTAGCTAATATAGCTTAAGAGTAAGTTACGCATAATATTAAATATCTATTTATACTTAGTAGTATCTACACTTTTAATACTAATATAGTAAGTCTAGAGAGCTTTAAGTTATTACTACGCGCGTAGTTTATTAGCTATAGTTATAATATATATAAAGTTTAGTTAGTTATTAGAAGATATATAAATAGAGTAGTGTTAGGCTTAGTAGGTAAAAGTTAGATAAGTTATAACTATAGTAGTAGATATATTAATATTAGCTAGTGTATATTTAGCTACCTACGCCTAGGCACTTAGCTAGTTTCTAGCAGCGTAACTTACGCTAATAATATAATTAGTAATTATTAGACTAGCCTTACTATAGTAGACTACTATATTTTAGTCTACTTTAACTTTACTATACTTATAGTTATATATATCTTTATATAAAGTTATATTTTATATTATAAGTATAAACTTTAGTATTTAGATTAGCTCTTTCTTCTTACTTATCTATATATTATATCTTTATATTCTTAGGCGCTACCTAGAGCGTATATAATATATCTACTTATTATAATCTATATAGAATATTTATAAAATTACTTTTAGAGATATTAATAAAATACTTATTCTAAACGCCTATATAGTTAATATTAAAGTACTTAATTACTCTCTTTCTATTATTCTAGTTAGCTAAGCGCTTACTATTAGTAGCGCGTAAGTAGATATAGTAGATAAGATTTTTATTTAATATTAAAGCTATAGTAACTATATATTATAGTTTTATAGTTATATTCTTATTACACTTTCTTACGCTACTAATAACTACGTATATATTAGAGCGCTCTATAGTAGTATAGTATTACTTTACTTTATTTACTAGTTAGTGTAACTCTATAGTATATAAGTAAGTTAATAAGGTAGAGGCTAACGCTAGTATCTATTAGTAACTATACTTACTAGAGTAGAATAGAGTAGACTTTAGCTTAGAAGCGTTATTATTCTTATTATTAGATAGTAAAATAGACTAGTTAGTAGTTCTCTTTTCTATTAGTGTAGGTATTACTAAAGTACTTACTAGCGCTAAAGCTAGCTTAGATAGAGTTAGAGGTATACTATACTAGAATAACTCTAATCTTTTTAGAGATAGATTATACTTATTACTAGTAGATAAGCTACTTTAGTATAGATAGCTAGTATAAGATACTAGTTATAACTTTCTATTATTATTCTAGTAGCTACTCTCTAACGCGCTTATAGAGTTAGTACTTATTAGAGATATAAAGTATTATAGCGTAGATAGAGCTTATATAGTAAATATTAGTATAGTTAAAAGCGCTGCTATAGTCTATAGTGCTACTAGTAGTGTTTATATTCTAATCTAGTTACTAATACGCTAGGTAGAGTTCTAACTAGTCTTATCTCTTTAATTAATTTTAGTAATAGCGTTACTTAAGGTTTAAGATTATAATTCTTTAAGTTTAGAGATAAAAAAGTTTAATCTATTAAGAGTAGTTTATAGTAGAAGTAGTATTACTTATATATCTACTATAAGTCTATTACAGTATAAGCTAAAAGTAGTAGTTTAAACTATATAGTAAAGGTAGTTAAAGTTAGTAATAGTAATATTATAGAGGTTAACTCTAAGATTATTAAAGATATCTAGGTTCTTAATACTCTTAATATAATGTACGCTAAGTTCTACTATACTAGTTAATTACCTACGTTATAGAGCTATTATTTTATAGAGAGTAGAGTAGTTAAGACTAGAATTTTAAGAGTAGGTAAGTTAGGTAGCTTATTTACTATCTTACTTATTCTTACTATAAAACCTAATTTATTCTACTTACCTTTACTATAAGTTTAAATCTCTAATAGTAAGTTATCTTTACTATAGAATTAACGTACTTATAGTGCTATTTATATAGACTAAGGTCTACTTATATACTTTACTTAATATTATTATAAATCTTACTAACTATATAGGCGTTTACTACTTTTATTATAATAAAGTAGAAAGTATTAGACCTAGAAATTATATTATAAAGTAACGTTACTAGAGTAAAGATATAAGAGTAAATAGTTTACGTTAGTAGAAAGAAATTTAGCTTATTATTTAATTTGTGCAATTAGCACTAGTATAGAAAAGTAGTTAGGTTACTTAGTAGTTTCTTATTAGTAGTAGCTTAGTTAGTTTAGTTATTTTCTATATTAGCTATTAACCTAGTCTTTAGTATCTAGCGCTACTATAAAGAACTTAATTCTCTCTAGTAGCTTTATAGTGTCTATAGTAAGTTAATTAGTCTATAGTGTTAGTACTATCTATCTTACGTTTATACTAGATTTAGAAAAGATCTCTAGTTTATAGTATTATTATACTACTAGAAAGTAGATAATATTACTAGTTTTTACCTCTATACTATACTCTATCTTAGGTAGAAGTAGGCGTCTAGGTATTTTAAAGATAATAATAATAGAGTAATAGTAGGCTATTATAGTTAGTATATATATTTTAGTATAGTAGCGTACGCTTACTATAGTTACCTAGATTATAGTAGAAGCTAGTTCTACTATTTATTACTACTAATACTATAAGTATACTTTTTAGGCTACTTATATAGTACGTTAAGATTTGCGTATAGTTAGAGTTAGCTATATACTATATCTTATACTTATCTATACTCTTTAATTTATTAATCTAAAACTATATAGTCTTAGCTATATTATAATATCTTATATATATCTTATTATATACCTTCTTATCTAATAATCTAAGTTATCTAGTAGCTTTACTTAGCACTATATTAAGGTAGTTAAGAAGCTTATAGGTTATAGTAATAATAATAGATTTTTTATTTTAGAGAGTAGTAGAGGTAAAGATAGTAAGTAAGTACTTTTACTATATCTCTAACTAGATCTACTTAAAGAATAGCCTATAGATACTTATAGTATTAATTTATATCTCTAACTATACGTGTTAGCTTACTAGATAGTTATATTATAATAGTAGTTTACCTTTTTTAGCGTAGTAGCTTAGTTTATTAGCTTTACTTACTTTTTATCTAATAAGTAGCTAGTTAGATATAAAGCTATAAACTTAGAAGTAGATAAGTTTAGTGTATAGTTAGAATTATAATAGGCTTAGGCTTTACCTAAGCCTTAGCTTAGTATATAAAGTAAGGCTTACTATAAGCTCTCTCTCTAAGAAATATAATATCTTTACTAATACTTATTATAGCTATACTTTAAGGCTAGTCTATAATATTTATATTTCTTCTTCTTATACACTATACCTAAGTATTATAATAGTAGAATCTAGTGTATAGAATACTTAAAAGTTTTTAGAGGTCTCTCTTCTTATATTACTCTATTAGCTCTCTAAGTAGATAGTAGCTATCTATAAAGCGTAGGTCTAGAACTATATTATAATAGTAATATTACGCTTCTAGAATAAGAAACTATATAACTTTATTATCTTAATACGCTCTACGCCTAGCTCTATAACGTTACTATCTATTACTATAACTATAATCTTATTAGTATTTACGCTATTCTTCTTAGTAGCTATAGTACTACTACCTCTAAGTTCTTCTACTACTATAGTAGCTTCTACCTTCTACTATAAGGCTTTACCTCTAGAAAAGCTATTTACTAGTAATAAAATATACTTTTATTTATAGTATATTATAATAGAATATAAGTTAAATATAAACTAGAAGTTTATTAAGAACGTAAAGGCCTAGTTTATTTATATTTAGTAGTTTCTCTTAATTATAGTGTAGCGCAAAGTTACTCTATTTTATAAGCTTAGTAAATAAAACTATTAGAACTCTATTACTTTTCTAGAGTATCTTAAGTTCTATTATAGTAACTAATACTTCTAAGAGCGCGTCTAAGTATAGTTAGATTACTTATAATAAGGTAAAAAGTAAAGCTTTACTAACTTTTTTATTTACTTTAGCTAGCTTCTTATATAGGTAGGTAAGCTTAGCTAGAGTAGTAACTAGAAGCTTACTAGGCTACGCTAGGCGCTTAATAAGCGTATATAGGTAGTTACTTTTAACTAAGGCGTTTAGTGTTTAGATTTTAATAGTACTATCTAGAAGTATAAAGCTATTATAGTAGATATTAAGACTACTAAGGTAGAGAGTTTATATTATAACTTTACGCTCTTAGCGCTTTTAGCTTATAACTATAATAGTAATATCTAGATAGTAAATATAGATACTATAAAGACTTCTAGTGCCTTTATAAAGCGTAGCGTAGATAGCGTCTATACTAACTAAATCTTCTAGAACGTTTTTAACGCTAAGCATACTTTAGAAGCCTATACTTACTATAGTAAGTAAAGGTATTTTTACTAAAGCTATACTAACGTAACTATACTATAGATAGTAAGAATTAGATATACTATAATAGAAGAGAGATATAGTATTTTAGAAAACTAGTAGCCTCTAGTCTAAGTCTAGACTAGAGGTAAGTAAGCGCTAACTTAGTAGAGAAGTCTATAGATAACTTTCTTACTAATAATATCTATAAGATCTAGTAGTTTATAGATAAGAGCCTATTTCTTATTTTACTACTACTAGATAGTATTAAAGTAGTGTAGGCTCTAGTAGACTTAGAGTATAAGTACTATAGCGCTATTAGTAAGGTAGTAGCCTTATAGCTATAAGCTAATTATATTATAATTTCTCTTTAGACTCTTTACTAGGCTATAGAGTCTTTAGAAAAGACTAATATTTCTAGACTTATAGCTATAATATATAATCTAAATAGTTAGATATTATAGCTAGTAGCTTATATTATTCTAGAACTTACTTATAATATTATTTTAGAAAAACTATAAATACGCTATAAAGATATTATTCTTAATATACTCTAGAGTAAACTTTACGTTAGAGTAGTAGAAGGTATAATTATAAAGAAAACTACTACGCGCCTATCTCTTCTAGAGCTTAGGTCTATAGTAGTATCTATAGTATCTACGTTTATATAGAACGTAGAGAATAATAAAAATGTAGCGTAGATATTATAGATAATAAACCTTTATAAACTTACTCTTACTATTAATACGCTGCGCTCTATTATATCTACCTTTATACTATTTAAAGAGCCTATTATAATAAAGCTCTCTAGTAAGCTAGTAAACTTTTAGAATCTTTTTAATAAATCTAAAGTCTTAGAGTTACTCTTTTATAAAGGCGCTATAGACTATTATATTAAGTTAGCTAGATAGCCTAATAGAAGCTTACTTACGCTCTCTTAGAGCTCTCTTTACTCTATATTATATAATTAACTATTAGAACTATAGTAGTAGCTTATAGAGCTTATAGATAAAAGCTAGATCTATACTAGCTTCTCTACTATAGGCGTATCTATACTTTTAGTTAGAAAGGTATTAGGTAGATAGCATCTCTACGTAGATTACTACTTATTAAATAAGATTATCTAGTCTAACTACTACCTACTTCTACTAATTAAAGAAACTTTACGTATAATATTATAAGCGTAGTAGTTTATAAAGATTAATATATAGACTACGTTCTATAAGCTTTACGTAGCTAAAAGAGATAAGTATCTAATAGTATTCTATACCTATTTTAGTCTTTTTAAGTAGCTTATCTATCTATTTAGACTAACTAGCGCCTCTACTACCTTTTAATAATATATTAATAGTATACTCTCTAAGACTCTAGAGTAATACTTAACTATATATTTAGATAATATACTAATATTTATAGATAGATTACGTACTAATTATATAGTAAAGATACGCTAAGTACTTTTACTACTTTAAGCTACTAGTCTAAATTTAGATCTAGAGAAGAGCGTATTTATAATAAAGAAAGTGCACTACCTTAGCTATATAGTTTAGATAGAGAAGATAATCTATCTAGACTCTAATAAACTAAAAGTAGTCTAGAATTAAAAGTTTCTACGTACTATAATAGGTATTTAGAGTTTTCTAAAGTTTATAAACTTTTACTAAAACTTTATTAAAAGATTCTCTAAGATAGTAGTACTTTTATATTACCTTACTAGTTAAAATATTCTATTTAAGTAGAGTTCTACTAAGTATAAGGCGTTTAAGCGCTTTAAGATATACTTTATTATAGAGCTAATATTAGTCTAGTAGAACCTATTCTAGAACACTATAGTTAAATATAACTACTTAGAAGTAGCCTTTAGTAGGTACCTATTATAGTATATTAATAGCGTTCTTTACTCTATAGTATACTACTCTACTACTCTAATAGTAGAGTAGTAGAACTATACTATTTATAATAAAGAGCTTCTTATAGTAGTATAGTGTCTAAAGACCTAGAGTAGTAAGCTATAAAGTATTTTTTATCTATTTATAGTATTTATAGACTATAAGAACTTAGAGTACTTTATAAGCTTACGTAAACTTAGTAAGCACTAAAGTAGATAAGTAGAGTTACTATCTTAGTTCTACTATAGCCTTAAGTTTAGAACTAGGCGCCTCTACGCGTAGTCTAACGCGCTAAGCTAATATCTATAGAATTAGCTCTAGAAGAGCTTTAATAAAATAGTAGTTATATACTTTATTAATATTATAGCACTTATATTATTAGAATATACTAGTAATATATATTAGTCTAAAAAGTGTTTTCTCTTTATAGATACGTATATATAATAGTTATAGAATAAAGCTATTACATAGAACTATAGTTATGTACCTAGACTATAGGCTGCGCTAGATAGATTCTAGAAGTTCTTTACTAAGGCGTATACTAACTAGTAGATTAGTAACTATATAGTAAGTGTATATAGCGTACTTCTTTAGCGTAGTGTTATATAGCTACTATTATAAAAGCTTTTAACTACTATAGTTATCTAGTATATATATAAAGAGAGTTTAGTAGAGTACTCTAAAAAGAATACTATATTCTAGCTACTACGCTATAACTATTATTAAAATAGTATATTAGCTAACGTAGCGTAATATATCTATAACTACTACTACTATAGTATATACGTTTTAAGAAAGAAATATTAGAGTCTTCTATAGCTAATACTAGTTACTATGTAATATTAGATATAGATCTTTATAGATTTTATAACTAAGCTTCTTTAGAAGTCTTCTAACTTACTATAGTATCTATTAGTAGTAATAGACTAACTATTAAAGTATATATAGTTAGAAGCTATAATATTAATAGCTATAGAGTATTACGCGCGCGTTTTTTATAATACTTAGTAGTGTTTCTATAGTTTTCTAACTACTATTATTATAGACTAGAGTTCTAACTAGTTAGATAGCTTTTAGAAGACTTTCTACTAGCTTATAAGTATTAACTAGCTTCTATCTACTACGTATTATCTCTAGACTAATAGTAGAATAGAGCACGTAAACTAGAAAGTTTAAGTAGTACTTTATATAATAGTAAACTTTAAGTAGACTAACTAGCTTACTTATCTTTTTATATATTAATTAGCGCTAAATAATAGAGACTTCTTAGTTATAAATATAAGTCTAAATCTACTTCTAAATAGCTATATAGTAGACTTATTATAAAAGATACTAATTTCTAGTAAAGTAGATACTTCTCTAAGTAGCTTAGCTATAAAGTTTCTAGAATACCTATATAGTAGAGCTAAGTTAGCGTAGGTAGCTATTACGTTTTAGTAGTAGCGCTAGTAGAAAGTAACTAATTATAGCTAATATTCTATAAAACGTTTCTAATCTAGTAATAAGGTTTAGTTCTTAATACGTAATATTAAGATAAATAAGCTAAGTAGTAAACTTAACTAGCTATAAGTTAAGTATATAGTAGTTACTATACCTACACTACTTATAGTTATATTAGACCTCTTTAGTAACCTTTATAAAACTATCTATATAGATTTAGTAGAAAAGGCTACTAAAGATCTACTCTCTAGCTAGGTATAGGCTAATTTCTAGCTAGAGCTTACCTTAGAATTAGAAGAAACTAATCTAGCGCTATAGAAATTTAGAGTAGAAGAAATTCTATAAGCTAAGAGCGTGTAGAGTTATAGTAAATATTAAGTACTAGTAAAATAGGTTAGCTACACTAATCTATTATAGTATTCTTTAGAGAATTTTCTAAATATAGTAGCGCTAGTATAGTTTAAAGTAAAGTATAGAAGTATATAATATTATAATAGCGTAACGTAAGTTTAAAGAAGAAAGCTTTTTATATTACTAGTACTATAAAGGCGCTAGACCTTACCTATAATAGAGAATAAAAGAGTAAACTAAGGTTTACACTAGAAACTAGTATAAGAATAAAATAGTACTAGACTAAATTCTAGAGTTATAATCTAAGATTGCGCTATATTCTATAAGCAAGAACCTTACAGCTCTATCTACTAAGAATCTAGCTCTAACTAAGTTTTCTAATACTACTATAATAGGTCTAGCTAGTTATATTAGTAGTGCTTCTCTAAAAGAGATAGTAAATAAAACCTAGATCTAGAGTAACTATAATAGCTACTATATATACTATTATAAAGGTAGCGTATAGAAAAACTAGAATAGCTATAGTAATATTTATAGTAACTTTAGCGTAAGCTATAGTGTAAACTAGAGCTACTACCTATATAGTAGTCTTAGAAATAGTTATAGTATAGTAGAGTATATAAGTAGAAGTAGTAGCGTAGTAAATATAAATAGTAATAACTATAGAACTTTAATAAAGATAAAAGAGAAGCCTTAAGAAGGCGCTACTAGCTAGTAGTACTAGTAGTTTAGTAAAGTTTAAGTTAGTAAGTAAAGCTAGAAGTTTGCTATAATAGCACTTACTATAATATTAGAAAGGTTAGTAATAGTATTACTCTAGGCCTACTAAACTACTAATATTTATACTATTATTTTACTTATATTACGCGTAATAGTGTTAACTAAGGCTATAGTATTACTACTATAACTATAAGAAGATATTAATAGAGCTAGCTAGACTTCTATACTACTACTACTTTAGTTATTATAATACTTAGTAGCGTAAAGAGGTACTAGAGTTATAATAAAGCTCTAGGTCTAAACTATCTTAAGAAGCTTAAAGAACGCTCTAGCTAAGTAGTTAAAAGTAGACGTAAAGATAGCTCTCTAGTCTCTTCTTAGCTCTATACTAGCGCTAATTATACTAGCTATTATAATATAAAAGTTATTATTATTAACACTATAATATACTAGTTTAAACTAGTAATAGAGAAGAACTTAAAGCTCTTTATTAGTAGTAAGAAAGTTATTAATATACTTATAGTGTAGCTTCTTATATAAGTAGATTTAATAAGTAATCTCTAAATAGTGTATTAGTAGTACTATAATAGTAAACTTCTAGACCTAAAACTTACTTCTACTATATAGGTAGCGCTAAATAGTTCTATAATTTTTAGTAAACTTAATATAAGAGAGATATAGTATATTAAAGTCTATCTCTACTAGAATAAGATTTTTTTTATTACTATTACTATCTACTTTAAATCTATTAATAGTCTATCTCTTATATATAATTCTACTATTAGCTCTATAGCCTAGTATAGAGTTACTAAAAGAATTACCTAGAAAGCGCCTAAAAGGCTACTTACTTAAGGCTAAGCTATAGCTACTATTAAGTACTATTAGGTACACTATAGTAATAGTGCAGCACTAATATAGAGTATAATTAGAGTAGTAAAGATATAGGTAGAGTAGCGTAGTAAGAGTTATATAGATATATTATAGTAATATATATATAGTAGCGTATTATTATATATAGCCTAGAAAAATTTCTATATAGGTCTACTTAGCTAATAGTGTCTTAGTAATATAAGCGCGCTAGCTATACGCTCTACTACTATAATCTATACGTATAACTACTATAGCGCGCGCGCTATAAGTTATAGAGTTTTCTAGCACTAGCTATAGTAGTATTATTATATATTTATTCTACTCTTAGAGTATTTATATAGAGAATCTATTATAAAGGCTATTTTTTATATTCTATTATTACTACTTTTAAGCTGTAAGAGTTACGTAGTACTTTACCTCTACTATTATAGTTAAGAATACTTAGCTTTATTCTTAAGTATTAGTTCTATATAAAGTATTTTTTAGCTTATAATAGAAAATTATATAGAATTTTATAGGTACTATAGAGAGTATATAATAGGCTTAGACTTTATCTAAGTCTTAGCTTAGTATATAGAGTAAGGCTTACTATAAGCTCTCTCTCTAAGAAATATAATATCTTTACTAACGCTTATTATAGCTACACTTTAAGGCTAGTCTATAATAAGAATTAGAAATACTAGTAACTATAATAGAGCTAGTATATAGTATATTAACTAGCGCTTTATCTTATAGCTCTAATAGCTTATTCTTTTATATTACTTACTTTATAGTCTTACTAAAGTAGTAACTAGAGTAGAGGTATATATAAAAGGTATTTAGTAAGAAAAATAGTAGCTCTTATTAAATCTACTTCTATTTACTTACCTATAGTAACTTTACTACCTTTTTCTAATTTTATTTATTCTAAGCTTTCTTCTATCTATTAGATTAGCTTATAGTTTAGTTAGAATTATATATAGCTATTAACGTTCTTACTAGAAGAGTATAAATAGTAGTTTAAGTAGATTAGGTAGTAGAGAATAGCTACTTTAAGTTATAGGCTTTTATTAGTAGATAAGAGAATAGTAGCTTACTACGTTATCTAAAAGCTAGGCCTAGAAGGCGTAAAGTAAAAGATAGTAATATAGAAATAAGTATATAGTTATAGTTAGTACTTCTTAAGAATACTAATATTAAAGTATATATATAGTAAGTAGGTAAGAGAATAGTAGCTTACTATGTTATCTAAGAGCTAGACCTAAAAGGCGTAAAGTAAGAAGTAGTAATATAGTAGTAAGCGCGTAGTTATAATTAGCGCTTTCTAATAGCTTTATAGTTAAAGTGTATATATATTATATAGGTTACGTTACCTAATAGCTAGGCCTTTTAGATATAAAGTAAGAGATAGTAATATAGTAATATAAATAGTAGTATTATATAATATAAAGTAGATAAGTATAGTATAAAATAGGTAGAGAGAATAGAAGCTAGTAAGAAGTAGATAGGCGTTATTAAAGGCGTAGCTAAATATAATTAGATAGTAATATTATTATATAAGAATATTATAAGAAGATATTATAAATAATAAGTAGATAGACTATAGAGTAGATAAAATTACTAGCTTAGATTACGTTATATATTATAATATTATTTTATAATAATAGTATATATTATAGTAGTAAAACTAGTAATATAATAATAGGCTAAAAGGCTATTAGGCTTAAGAGTTAGTATACTAGAGAAAGCTAGGTCTAAACAGCGTTTAGACAAGAACAATAACTAGATATATATATATAATATAATTAACTATATTAAGTACCTATTCTAATAAAGATACTTCTAAAATCTCTACTATATATAGTAACTAATATAGAACTTAAATCTATAGTCTTAGCCTTAGAAGAGCTACGCGCTACCTTTAAGTGCGTATTTTACCTACTAAAGGCTTATTAGAATAATAGTTTAACTAGGCTTTAGAAGAGATATAATTATTACGTAATATAATAGAATAAGTAATAGGTAAGTACATAAAATAGAGAATAAGATAATATATAGAATAGTATACCTAAGAGACGCGTAGAAGCAAACTATAAGCTATAGAAACCTAATAGTATAAACACCTAAGAAGTAGGTATACTAGAAGACCTCTAATAATATAAATAATTAAATAATAATAACTACTACTTAGGCTAATAAATAATATAGCTATAGTAGCACTACGCTAAGTAACATAAAGAGCTAGATAAAAGGTTTAAACTAGGCTAATTACCTCTTAGATAGCTATATAGATAAAAAATAATATAATAGAAAGTATATAGCTATATTATTCTACTAAAAATAAATAATAAAACCTAAGAAAGGTTAGAAGAGCTAACGTAGTAGATCTTAACTTTAGTATAGCTAGAAAGAAAAAGGCTAAATAATAAAATAGTAGTAGAAAGCTATTACGTTATATAAAAAAGGTAGTAATAGCTCTTCTAGTAAAGAATATCTAACTTTATTAGTAAGTAAATAGTTAAACCTAATTAATAGCACTTATACGTTTAATATTTACACTAGCTATTATACTATTTATAATACTTATATACTACTTTATATAAATAAGTAAAAGTTAATCTAATAAGACTAAAGTTAATAAATAATCTAAGTTAGTTACTAAAGCCCCTTTAAAAGCCTAGTTCGCTAAATAACTATCTTTACCTTTCTAAACTAAGCTTATAAAACCTAAAGTAACACCTACGTTATTCTAGAAGAATATTAAGATGCTAGATATTCTAGAGTTCTTAGGCACTACTAGCTAGCAGCCTTAGGTATAACCTTTAGTATAACTCTAGAATAATAATATAGTAAAGCTTCTTTAGATAATAGCTTAGTCTCTCTAGTAGCTAGGTAATTACCCTCTAGTCTATTCTACCTAGCTTCTTCTATACCTATTAGAGATAGTTCTAGTATTTAATAGAACTAACGTTACTACGTTTCTTAAGCATTTTAAGAATATATTAAAGTACTATAAGTTTATAGATAAGATAAAGATTAATTACCTTTTAGCGTACTATAAACCTAAGTAGAGAGTAATTATCTAAGCTTTAAATAAATATTCTAACGCTCTAGTTACTAAATTCTAGAAGAAGTTTAGAGAGGCTCTTAGAAAGCTCTTTTATACTAATAATAAAGACTAATAGAAAGCTTAGGCTAAGTACTTTAAGCACTAGCTTCTCTAGTGCTAAGTAAGGTCTAATCTAAATATTAAGAAGTACTTATAGAAGTTTTAGATTTGTAGTAAGCGCTATATTAAAGTATTAACTATTAATAAAAATTACTAAGATTTCTACCTAGTTAAGAAACTACTCTTTAGGCATACTATAAAGATACTTAATAAGTTTAGTTTAAAAACTAATAACCTAAAGGCATTTAACTACACTAAGATTAGTAACTATCTTACTACCTATCTAGAGGTAGAAAAAGAAGCTTATATACTTAACCCCTCTAAAGTAGTTAAAGAGATTATTCTAGAAGTTAAATTTAATCTAGCGCAGCTAATAGCCTATTAGTAACCTTAGTAACTAGCACTAACCCTCTAAGATAACTATACGTAGGCTTTCTAGCTACCTAAGCTTAATATTCTACTCTAAGATAAGCTACTTAGGCTCTATACCTTCTAGTCTTCTCTAAAAAAAGCATCTACTAACACTAAGGTAGATTACTTAGTTAATAAGATGCTTAATCTAAAGATTAATTATACTAGCCTAGAGATAGAACTATAGAAGATCTAGTAGACCTACTATAAAACTAAACTTATAAATAACTCTAATATACGTAGTAAAGTAGACTATTAAGCTAATAAACGCGTAAACTACCTAAGAGCGTACCTACTCTAAGGCTAGAGGTAATTCTAGCTAAATAACTAGTATTAACCTTAGTAGTAGTAGTAATATAGTAGTTACTAATAGAACACTAGTTAGACTTTCTGCAACAACTTCTAAAGCTTTTAGAATCTAGAAACTAGATATAATTAAGGCACTATAAACAAATAGGCTCTTAGAGTAACTATAAATTATTAGGTATATAATAAGAGTAATTATTATAAGTAGAACTATCTAACTCTTTAAGCATATATAGATAAGAGCTAGCTTTATATAGATAAATAGAATATACTTTAGTAGAGTACGCTAGAGAACCTCTAGAGTTATATTAATAACCTAGGCTAGAGACTATAGGCTAAGAGTATTTTAGCTAAGATTAAGTAACAATTTCTAAAGAAGAATATTAACTCTCTTATAGTTAACGTCTAGTTTAGTAACTTAAAGGCTCTAATTAGTGTAGAGAATAATGCTATTTTAGTTTAGCTTATACTAGACTTTACTAGAAGCCTCTAAGTAGATAACGTAGAATAATTCTAGAAGCTTTTAAGTATTTTTACTAAAGATAAATTAGACTACTATCTACGTCTAGCGAACCTAAATTAATGTAATAACACTATTATAGCTATAACTATTTCTAGAGTATTCTTAGAATCTAAGAAAGTAGTATCTTATAATTCTTCTAAAGTTTAGAAGAAGATAATACTATAAAGACCTAGTAATAATTATATCTCTTATCTCTAAGATTATAAGAATAGAATAGAATACTCTTTAAGCTATTAGGCGCTAAATAAAAAGAAAGTTATCTAATTTAGTAAAGAAGACAATTCTATATAACTAGATAATAGAGTATCTAGAACACTATAAGAATAATTAGAACTAAAGTCTAAGATAACTAATAAGTAACTAAGAAAGCGTAAGATTATTAATAAGCTTAAGCCTAATATATAGGCTATAATCTATAGTATTCTAGGTACTTTAATCTTTCTTTAGATTAGTACTTTTCTTAGTAATATACCTAAAGTCTGCAAAACGCTATTTAACTCTAACTATACTAATAAGAAGCTAGATAAGTTTAAAGTTAATATTATTAAGATATTAAGGTAATAGGCTAGATAAGAGAAGCTATAAGAAGAGAAAGAAGAATAAAAGTTTAATAAGCTCTTAGACGCTATAGTTAATACAATTACTCTTAGCACTCTCTCTAACTATATACTAGTAGAAGTAGAAGCTAGTAGAGTAGTTAACTACTATAGCCTAAAGATAGAATACTAGACTAACTAGAAGATTAGCTATATATAATAGTACATTATTATAGATTAAGGCTAAAAGTATAACTCTAAAGACATAGATTATAACTACCTAAAAGATAATTAAGCGTATAACTAACTAATAGATATTAAGCACTTACGTTAAAACTACCTAAAGGTCTCTATTAATATTAGAGAGAACTTTTTTCTCTACTTCTTAAACTTAGGCGCTAAGCTAAACACTATTAAGAAAGAAGTAGCTAAAAGAGCTATATTACTAATTATATTACTACTAGGTAGTATAAAAGCTGCTTAGATAGTTACTATAAATAGAAGTATAGTAAGCTTTATAGATATTATCTAGAGTATTCTTATTATTATAGAGTAGATTAAAGTCTAAATAAACTTCTTTATTATAGAATTCTACACTAATCTAATTATTCTAGATAACTCTTTTCTAATAGATGCTTAGGCGCGTATTAAGTATATAACTAATAGATTAACGTACTATTATATCTTTAGCGTAGATAGCTAAGCTAATATAAGATTTATATATACTAGAAGTAATAAGCTTATAGCTTCTAGTCTTTATACTAAATCTATATTAGAAAAAGATATAAAAGTATAGTAGCTAGCGCTATACTCTAGTACGTAACTAAAGAGCTAGTAGACAGCGTAGTATACGCGTATGTAGAGGTAGTAGGTATAATAATAGAAGAGATTAGAGATAGTAGACTAAATAGTAGTTAAATACCTATATAATCTATTAGTAAATAGATTTTATAGAAGAAGCGTAGAGCCTTTAGAAAAGATCTAGCAGCGTACTTATTAAGATTAAATAGTAAGTTAATAGGCCTTAGGTCTAATAGAAGCCTACTAATAAGAAATAATAAAAGTTTATATATTTTTAAGATAGAAGACGTTAAAGAGCTATTAGTCTAACTTCTAAGTAATATTATAGAGAGTATTAGTAATAAAGATACTATAAAATAGAGTAAGACGTTCTTCTAGGTAAAGAACCTAGCTAAGGTAGATAAAGGCCTTGCACTAAAGGTTAATATAGTTATAGTATTACGCGAACCTACGCGCCTATCTACTAAGTATATAGTAAGTTAGCTAAATAACGCTTAGATTAATAGAGCTTATAAGTGTAAAGGCGTTAAGATTAAACCTATTAATAACTTTAGCTAACTAATGTAACCTATTAAGAAGTAGTTAGACTAAAAGAAAAGAGTAGTAGTAAAGTAAGTACCTAATACTAATAGCTAATTAGCTTTATTTACTAAGTATTTTAAGCTATAATACGCTGTATTTTCCTAAGGCACTTAAATAATACCTAAACGTATTTTAGAGATAAAAATCTTATTAGAGTTATTACTAGTAGAGAAAGATATACTCTTAGAAGTTCTCTACTAATAAGAAGTAGCACTAGCCTAGAACTTTAGAAAATTTAAAAGAGTTAGTAAAGACGTTATCGCTCTAGTTATTATTAATATAGTACTATATTAAGCCTAAAGAGCTAACTAGTTCTCTATTCTAAGAAAGCTTTAGTAGGTTATAATTAATATAATTTAGAACTATATTAATAAAAGTACCTTAGAGTTATATAAGAGCTAGTATTATAACCTATAGTTCTTAGTTACTAAGAAAGATAAGAGGTATTGCCTAATTAATAATACTTAAAAACTTAATAGAGTTATAATTTATAACGCTAACCTACTACCTAATTCTAATAAGTTTTTAGAGAAATTTATAGAATACGTTATTATAAGCCTATTAGACTTCTTCTTAGAGTATAACTAAGTAGAACTATATAAGAACTTAAGAGATATAATAGCCTTTTTAACACTATTAGAACTTATATAATAGTATATACTTCTAATAAGTATAATAAACTTTCTAGTAGAGTTTATATATATTATAATAAAGATTTATAGAGACTATATCTCTAATAGATATATACTATACCTTAATAATGTATATATTAAAAAGCTAAAGAAGCGCTACAGTAACTATAAGATAGAACTAGATATAAGATAGTTTATTACTAAATACTTTTTAAATATTAATAAAGTACTTATAGATATTAAGCGCGTAGGCGTAATAATATTAGACTATAAGTCTAACTTCTACTACTCTTCTATAATTATTATTAGCTATTAAATTAATAAATATAGCTACTACTCTAATAAGAAGAAGGTTAATAAGATTACGCGTTAGCTAGATTATTATAATACTAAGAAAGTCTAAATATTTCTTAGAATCTGCGTTTACTATAGAGTATAGGTACTAGGTTTTGCTATTATTATAGCTCTATTATTTAAGCTCTTTTATAAGAATATACTATTTAAATAGAGTCTAGAGTAGAAGTAGGTAATAGAATATCTTAAGGTAGCTCTAATAACTACTCTAGCGCTAGTTTCTATTAATTATACTAAGCCTATCTAAAAGATTATTCTTATAGTTAATAGTAGTAAGAAGAGTTAGAGTGTAGTTATTATATAGCTTAACCTAAATAGCTATTATTACTCTATACGCTTTAAGAGTAGAGTTTAGTCTACTACTAAGAGAAATTAGAATTTAAGTAAGTATAAATGTAAAACTCTTCTACTTTCTCTAAAGAAGTTTTAGTTCTATATCTATAGAGTAAACTTCTAAGTTAAAACAGACGTAAAGATACTTATTACACAACTCTAATAAAGCGTAATAGATCTCTCTAGAGCTCTAATTACTTAGTAGCTTATACTTCTTAATATATAGAAGTTTAATATTGTTTATATAGCTAGTAAAAAGAATGTTATAGCTAATACTCTTTTAAGAATACCTAAGCTAGATAGCTAGAAGCTACCTAATAAACCTAAGAAAGATATAGAAGACTTTATTAATGCGCATCTAAATATAGTTTAGCTTATCTTTAGCAAAGCTCTAGCGTACACGTATAGAATATACTAAGTAGATCTTTTTTTTAATAATTAACTACTAGTAAATAGCTATAGTAATAAGTTATAAGTAATTATAGGCTAGCTTCTATTTTGCAGAAGGCCTAAGTATATATCTACTACTAAGTTTTATAAGTTTAAGAAGAAGGCGCTCTAAATAACTATTAGAGAATAATATCTCTTTATAATTCTTTTAGAAGGCTAGCTTCTATAAAGAGTAGTTAACTTAATAGATAAGTAGTATAAAATTATTAGATTTCTTTATAATAAGTCTAGCTACTAAGGTAAGAAAGGTATCTAGCGTAAGGTATAGGCGCGCTACTATTAGAAAGAATAGTATAATTAAGTTAAACGCTATATATAGTTCTACTCTAAGTACTAATTATATATATTAGTAATAGTTTAAGAAGAGCTTTAGCCTATAGAGCTACTAACAATACTATTTATATAAATTACTATTAACGTTGTTTATATACTACCTAGCTATAATAGTAAGAAGTTTTTTATTATTACCTAAGACTACCTTTTGTAATAGGTAGAAGCTAAGGCTTTAGCTAAGAATAACTTAAAAAGTGTTTAGAAGTTTCTACTATATAATATTTTTTATTAATAGAGTATTCTACTTAAGATATTAGCTAATAGAGGCTCTAAGAATAAGAGCTTTATTAAGAAACTTTAAAAGTAATAAAAAATTAATAAAGTTATTTTAAGCGCCTACTACTCTTAGAGGTAAGAACTTATTAAGTAAGAGTACGCGCCTATTATAGCTGCTCTAAAAAAGCTTTCTAGTAACTAGGTAGATAACTTACCTAACGTGCTATAGGCTAACTATATAACTATTAAGTAATCTATAAATAAGATACTAGCTTACTTAGTCTTAGGCTAGTAGTATATCTTACCTATTAAGCTATCTATTCTAACTTAGTAAACGCTTCTATAGAATAACGTTTAGAATATATCTACTCTTCTTATAATATAAGCCTACTAGTTTAACTATAGAGATAAATAATTTAAGAAGTCTATTAACTATACTATACGTCTTAGGTATAAGAATAAGAACTATTTTAACTAGTTAAGAGTTCTTTAGCTAAGTAAGCTTTCTTTAGGTAATCTTATTCTATTAAAAAACTCTTTCTATAAAAATAACTAATCTACACTTACTAAGTTTCTATCTAAGTAGAAGAGGCTATTTTGCATTTGCAGCGTTAATAAGAAAGATTAGTATTAGTTAGAAGAGCTTAATAGTACCTCTTTCTAAAGTTATATACTAGAAAACTACCTAAAGGCCTTTTACTAGCGTATAGTAGTAGATCTTGCTAAGATTAATAAGCTAAACTACGCTATAACTATATTCTCTGCTAATAAAACTAATAATATAGATTAAGAAGTAAGTAGTAATAATAATAATAAGACGCCTAAATAGCCTACGTATAGCTAAGATATTCTAGATACTCTAAAGTTAACTAAAGTTTAAAGAAGCCTATAGCTAAAAGCTTAACTAGATAATCTATTAGTTAATGTAAAAGAGAAACAAGATATAGAATAGGTAATGTCTAGACCTTAGTAATTATTAGTAGTTATTCTAATAAAGAAGCTAGATTTTAACTAGAATAAGTATTAGGTATATATATTATAGGTATAGTTTTAAGTAGTTTTAGATATATATATATTAAACGCTATAACTAAGCTCTAAACTACGTCTATAAATATATATAAAGAATAGCTACTATTATTATAGCCTATAACTAAGTAACGTACTTACTTCTTACTTTTCTTCTTTTTCTTACTAGAGGTCTTCTAGACTAATAAGCCTTTAGACTTAAATAGAGTAAGAAATTTATTACTCTTATTATTATTAATATCTATAGCCTTAGTAGAAGGCGTAGTAGGCTTATAAGTGTAAAGAGTATGTATAGAGGTAGGTAGTAGTACTAGTTTCTTTATCTTCTTAGTAGAGGTAGACTCTATAGTACTCTTAGAAGAAACGCGCTTACACTTAGAAGATAGTAGAGCTAGAAGACTCTTTAGAGTAGCTATAGCCTTTTCTAGCTAAGTAAGCCTTAGCTTATAATTCTTTTTAGAGATACTCTTACTATAGTTACTAATATCTAAGTTCTAGAACTTCTTAGTAGAATTATAGTTACTATTACTAACTAGCTTCTTAGAAGTATGTAGAGTCTAAACTATAGAACTCTTTTTATATAACTAAAGTGCGCTTAGACTATTAGAGCTATTAAGAGAGAAGAAAGGCTAGAATAATAAATAAGAGAGGTAGAATGCTATAGAAGGCTTATTAAGATCTACTAGCTTAGTAAATATAATCTTCTTACTAGAAGAGTTAGGCTAACCTAAGAATAAGTTAGCTGTTATACTAATACTAAGAAAGTAGATATCTAAGAGGTAGTTAGAAACTTATAAGTAAAAGAGTACTAAAGTTCTACGCTTTTTACGTAGTAATTAGTACAAGTTCTCTATAGTATTAGAAAGCTATTTAATATAACTAAGTAATATAACTTAAATAGAAGCTTTAAACTACGTTTGTAATAGCTATATATTTTATTATATCTACTAAGCTTTTTATTCTTACCTAAAGCTAACTTATACTTAATTACGCTAATAAGATAATAGTATATAAGTATAGTAATAAAAGGCTTAAAGATAATTTACTTATAGTTTATACTAAAGAAGAAGAACTTATAAAAGAATAAATAGTTCTTAGATATATCTAGAGGCGCTAAATTAATTTTGCGCTTAATCTAAAGTCTTTTACTCTAAGTTAGAAAGTAGACTACTATAAGAACTAGTCTAGCTAGAGTCTCTAAAGTGTTAAGGTTAATAATATATCTATAGAGGTCTTTAACCTAGTTAATAGTAAAGTCTATATATAATATATATATTACTATAAAGAAATATAATATTAGTAGAATATCTTTTAGAAAGTAAGAAAGAAAGATAGTAGACTTACTCTAGCTAATAATAGTATTAAAGGTAGAAATACGCTTTAGTAGCTTATACAACTTTACTATCTAATTACTAAAAGCTCTAGGCACTAGACGCTTTTTTATAAATAACTTAGAAAGAACTTTAGACTCTAAAGAGCTAGAGCTCTTAATAGAGAGGCTAAATTTCTTAATATTAGATAGAGTTTTATAGTAGTTAGGTAGTATAGTAGAGCGTAAAGTGTTCTTACCTATAATACTCTAAAGTACCTAAGAGGCGCTTAGCGCGTAATTAAGATTAAAATCTATTTATATAATATCTAAGAACGTCTTAATATTAATCTACTTTTAAAAGCTAAGAAAAGATCTTTTATTATTAGAAGTAGAGAAGTTAAAGTTATTAAAAAGCTATACGTTTAGCTTATTAAACTTATTAGTACGCGTAGGTATAGGCTACGTAGTAATAGTAGCTAAATAGTTCTTAGCTATAGGCTTAATAGTTATCTTATTAGTAGAAGTTAGCTTAGTAGTAGTAGCTTCTAGCGTAGTAATAGTAGATACTTACTTAGGTATAGCGCGTAGAAGAGCTTATAGAGTAGTAGAGTAGACATTATTAAAGCTAGAGAAGATAATAGACGCGCTCTTAATAAGAAACTACTTAATAGTTTTACTATTAGGTGTAGTATTAATAGAGCTAAAAGCTATAGTAAGAATGTATGTAGAATAATAGTAGTAGTAGTAAAGTAAAGAATAAGAAGAGTTAGAAGAGCGCGTAGAAGAGTATAAAGTAGTTAAAGTATAGAAAGAGTAGAAAGTAGTAATAGAGATGTTATAGAAGAATTTACTTAATATATTTACTATCTAAAGAGCTATTAAGCCTATAGTAATAGATTTACTTTTCTTATAAGAGCTGCTACGTAATACTAGATTATAACACTAGAATTTTAAAGCTAGCTAGTATATAATAATACTCTTAGAATGTATTAGTAATATAAAAAGAATATTATAATAGCTTAATATAGAATATAATATATTTAGAGTAGTTAGAGATTTAACTAAAGGCTGCTTAGCTAGAGTTATAGTAAAACTCTAACTAGATATCTTAAGTAGGCGCTTAGATTAGTATTTACTAATAAGAAAAAGCTCTTAGATAAGCTAGAGAACAGCTTTAAGAACCTTAGAAATAGATCTTAACTTTATAAAAGAATTATTTTAGTTTAGAAAGATATTAGAAGATCTTCTACATAATTATAAAGGTTACTAAGACTATTACTATTAGTACTTCTAGATTATAGCTTAGAATCTAGTATTATTATAATAACTACTAGAAACCTAAGAATATTATAATAGAAAGATTATGTCTAAATAATATTTAAGATCTAAAGCTAAAAAAGAAAAGACTTTCTTTCTTTTAAGTATAGAAGAGAAGTAATATAGATTTAGCTATTATAATATTATAGGCGTAAGAATATAAGGTAATAAGAAAAGACTTAGAAGTATATTATAATTTTATTTACTATAACTATAGAGTAGAATAGATAGACTTAAGAGTTAATTAGAGAGAAAAGAGACTAGAGAACTACTTACGCATAAAAGAGCTAGTAAAGCTAGAAGTTATAGAATTAGTAGAAGTTAAAGAAGAAATAGGCTTAGTAGTTCTAGTAGAAGTAGTAATAAGAGTAGTAATAGTAGAAGCCTTAGACTTAATAATATTATTACTAATAGTATTAGCCTTATTAGTAATAGCTTTCTTAGGCTTAAGCTGCTTATAAGGTTAACTATAACCTCTACCTAGAATCTAGATAGAAGAAGAAGTAGTATAAGAAGTATAATAATAAGGTTTTCTAGTTAGCGTAATAGACTTAAGAACACTAGTAGCTAAACTACTATTAGGCCTAATAGAAAGTGCAGCGTCTAGAGTAGGCTAGCTAGTAGATAGATTAGACTTCTTAGGTTAGCTCTAACTTCTAGAGATAGTTAATCTAGACTTATTATTACTCTTACTAAGAATCTTTAAGCGTAGTAATAATAACTAAATATAAGGCGCGCTAGTAGAAGTAGAAGTAGCCTTAGTATTAAAAGCTTTCTTAGGTAAATTATAGCTAAGATTCTTTAGACTTAGTTAGAAAGCTAAGTTATAACTAGCGTTAATATTACTTAAATAGTATCTATACTAAGTAGCTATACTATTACTAGCCTAGGTAAATAAGGCCTTATTACTCTCTTTAGATATAGTAGTTAGCTTCTTACTAGCTTTAAGATAAGTAAAAATGCCTTTAGAGAGACTAGCGATTATATTAGAGGTAACTATAAACTTAGTAGCTATAGTAGACTTAAGACTACGCCTTACTACTTAGGTTTTTAGAAGAATATATTAGTAAAGATACTAGAAATAAAAAAGTAAGTATCTAAAGAATAGTTAGTAACTTACTATAAAAAGAGTAAACCTAATAATTACTATACTTTAAGTAATTAGTGTAAACTTTACTTTTTATTAGCTAGCTATTAATATAGATCTAGATACACTAGCTAAATATCTTTCTATAATTTAATAACGCACACTAACTATAGATAATAATCTTAATAGAAGAATTCTTAACTAAAGAATTAATAGCACTAACTAACTTAGCGCTAAAGTAATAAAATAGTATAAGCGCCTCTATATTAGAGTTAAATAGCTAGCGCGCAGACTTATTATCTAACTAAAAGAATTTACTAATAGTTATCTCTAGATTAGCTAAGTAGAAGTTACTATAAGCGTTAACCTATATATTAGACTAATAGCTTTTCTAATTAGTAGCTAGAATAGATAAAGAAAGTCTAAGTATATGTTCTACGCTTTATAAGGTATGTAAGTAATTCTATATATCTATAGTAAAGCTAAAAGTAATAATATAAGCTCTTTAGTTAGTTACTAATAAGGTAGAAGATATTAGAATAATATTTAGTTAAAAGGCTCTAGAAAAGAGAAAAGACTTACGCTAGGTAATATACTAATTATAACTAGAGTTAGAAGTTTTATACTTATATAACTTTACTATATATATACTATACTTACTTTCTTTAATAGCTTTAGTTAGAGTAAAAATAAAAAGGCGTAGAGACTTACTCTAGTTCTTTTACTTCTTAGAAAGATAAGACATAGACGTTTAAAAGGCTTTTATTAGAGCTAAGTTAGGCTAAGAATAGCTAGTAGAGTTAACGTTATAGATAGAGAAGAGTAGTAAAGTAGTATTAGACACGTTAGTTATAATAGTATTAGTTTAGCTAATACTAGCGCTAGTCTTAGCTTTAATTAAGAGCGTAGTCTTAGATAGAGTAGATAGAGTAGGTTTAGCTAATAGCTATTTAGGCGTACGCAAAGGTTAGAATAATAGTATAGTATTATTACTAGTACTTTTAGTTATAAGCTAAGTAGTAATAGTAGTAGAATTATCTATAGCCTTAGGCTTAATAGTTATCTTATTAGTAAAAGTTAGCTTAGAAAGTGTAAGCGCGTGCGTAGTAATAGTAGTAGCTTACTTAGCTATAGTAAGCTTAAGAGTAAGTATAGTAGTAGAGGTAGTAGAGCTATTATTAGCCTTAGATATAATAGCTAGCTTAGCAGCAAGCTCTTAAGTATAGAAAGTAGATATAGTAACTAGTATAATTTCTATAGTAGCTAACTTACTTTTAGAGTACTTAGGTAAAGCTATAGTAAAAAAAAAAAGTTAAGGTAGAGTAGAGTAGAAGAAGAGAAAGAGATAAAGAAAGAATAGCAAAAGGCTACACACGTAAAGGTAGAGTTAAGAGTAGTAATTACTATATATAAGAAGAAAAGTTATAATATTATTATTTTAATAGCCTAGTTACTAAGCGCTAAAAGGCCTTTAGGTAAAAAAGTAGAGTAACTAGCGTATAGATTCTAATAGTAGTGTAGTATATATAAACCTTCTAAAATATCTTTATAAATATACTAGTAATATAATAGAAATAATAGAATATCTATTAGAGAAAAGGCTAATATTATAGAAAGTTAAGTGCTAGATAGGTAGGCGCTATAGAAAAGCAAAGATTAAACCTAAGAAAGATATAGATCTAAGCCTAAGAGATTATTAGCTACTAATATTAAAAGTAATTAAGATAAGGTTTAGAATATACTAGAGAAATAGAGAAAGAGGCTATAAGTAGATAGAAGAGATTAAATTAAAATAAAAAGAGTAATAAAGAAAGATATACTAGAATAGAAATAGCCTAAAGAGATTTTGTATTTAGATTTCTAGGTAGAAGTTTAGTATATAGTATATTTAGAGTAAGTAGATAGAATCTAGTAATATAATAGATAGAAAGAGATGTCTAAGAGCTATTCTCTCTTTTATACTTAAGAAGAAGAAAAGGCCTTCTTCTTAAGTATAGAAGAGATATAGTAGTAAAACTAGTAATATAATAATAGGCTAAAAAGCTATTAGGCTTAAGAGTTAGTGCGCTAGAGAAAGCTAGGTCTAAATAGCGTTTAGATAAGAATAATAACTAGATATATATATATAATATAATTAACTATATTAAGTACCTATTCTAATAGAGATACTTCTAAAATCTCTACTATAATATATATAGCGCGCGCGTAATATATATATAGAGTAATATTATAAAAAAAAAATATATAATAGAAGTTATAGCTTATAGTGTAATACTATATTATATTATATATTACTACTAATACCTTATAGCTTATTCTTAGTGTTAAAGTTAGAGAGTAGTTATAATTGCTTAATTATAGACACGTAATTGCTTAGCTCTTAGGTATATAGCTAGAGATTTTATTCTAACTTTCTTTTATAGTAGATTAATTATAATATACTTAATTATCTCTAATTATTAATTATCTCTAGCTCTAATAGTTATAAGCCTAGCTACTTAATTATAGAACTAATTTCTACTACGCATTAAAGCTTACTAGAAGATAAAATTAGTTAATCTTATTTCTACTCTACTCTTTCTAAATATTCTATAATTAGAACTTCTTCTGCGTAATTACTTACTTACTACCTACTTCTTTATTACTCTCTATATCTCTATATTAATTCTACGCTCTAACTCTATAGATATAAGTAATTATAATATAGCTATTATAGCTATAGGTGTGCTTCTTAAGAAGTAATCTAACTAGAATACCTAGTTTGTGCTTCTTAAGTAATACTATAATAAGAAGAGTATCTAGAAAGAGATTAATTCTAATCTTCTAGATATTAAATACATAGATACTTAAGAGCCTAAGTTTCTTAACTTTCTAGTTCTAGAGCCTATAGCTCTAGCTTCTCTTTCTATAGAGCTAACTAAGAATTAAAAAAATAAGTATAATAAAGCTATCTATAAGTATAATACTCTTTTATAAGATTATAACTATAAGACTAAGAATAGTACTACGCTTATAGCCTACTAGAACTATAAGTCTAAGTAGTAGTTAAAAAAGAGTAAGAAGATTAATAATGTTAAGACCTAGATTATACGCACTATTACGCCTAATTATCTATTACTTATAACTATAAGTAATAATAGAAGAATAGTTTAGTCTCTTATAAAGACTCTTAAAACTACGCTTACTTCTACTAATTAAACTACGTAATATATAGTTTACGTAAAGTATTATACTTACCTTAAGAAAATCTAAAGAAAAACTACTAAGAAGTAGTTTAATAACTAGTTAATACTCTACTAGAAGGTAAAGATCTTTAAGCTCTTAGAGGTTAAAGAACTTCTTATAATTACTAATTTTCTTACTATAATTAAGAAGTTTAATTCTAAGTAGGCCTACTAGTAGTAATATAATTAATTATTTAGTATAGCTCTTAGAAAGAACACGTTAAGCCTTAGTAATCTTAGTAAGGTGTTTAGCGTTATTCTTTAGAAGATATTAATTACTACTAGAAAAAGAAAAGCTAATATAATCTTTAACGCTATTATAGATTAACTCTCTACTTCTACTAAGTTAGGCAAGAAATAGTTAAGCTTACTACCTAAGCCTTACCTCTATAAACCTAACACAAAGCATAAGTAGAAGCTTATCTTATATTACTAATTATAGACTATAATTACTAGATCTAGACTACTAGGCGTTCTACTAATAGAACTCTTAGCTTAAGATAAGTAAAAGATCTAGAAGCGCTATTATAAAGAGAAGTAGAGCAGCCTACGTAAGAAAGTTAAGTAATCTAGCTAGAAGATAAGCACTCTAGCTTCTAAGTACTTAGGTAATATAGTCTTTATAATTATTTACTCTAAGAAGCTAATTACTAAGTTTAGGTCTTCTATCTTTAGCATAAGCTTTAAGCCTTACACGCTCTTAGCTAGTATAATTCTTAATAGTAGAGCTATAGTCTACTTAGTTAATAATAAGGCCTTAATTAAGCCTAGTTTCTTTATTAAGACTAATAGAGAAATAGTTAAAGTAGGTAGCTAGATTCTTTTAGTAATTAGCATTAGTAATTATATACTTTGTCTTATTCTTAGTACCTCTAAAGAACCTAGAAAAGCTAATCTTACGCTTACTAGTGTTAAGATTATCTCTAGTTTCTATACTAATATTATCTTAGAAGAGCTTCTTAGAAATAGTAGTATATAGTATATAGGCTATAATTACATAATTAGAATAGATACGCTAGAGGCGTCTATTATTCTTATAACTCTTAAGTATAGATTTAACCTCTTATTTATTAAATATAACTCTTCTATCTATTCTTTTAATTCTATTATTATAAATACTATTACCTACTTATAAGTTCTATAAATATATACTAGTAACACTAATCTTTAGTACTAAAGATCTAGTTATCTAAGTAAGTAAGCTCTTAAGGCTCTTATTAAAGCTACCTAGAATATAGAGATTATAGATATATAGCGTAGTAAGTATAATAATTACACTACTACTTATACGTCTTAAAGAATCTCTTATTAGCTTTATAAGCTATTACTACGTTTCTTCTTTAGAGTATTATAGAACTTATTTAACTTCTCTATAAGCTATACGCTTAATAAATAGGCTCTAATTATTAAAAAGAATTATTTAGGTAAGCTATATAATTATAATCTAAAGAACAAGACACTTAACTCTATAATAAAAGTTATTATAAGCTTTATAGCTATAGTTAAGCGCCGCTATTAGTAGAAGATTATAGAAATCTATTAGAATAATAATACTATAATATTATCTTAGAGAGAGCACTTAAGATATAAGAAATAGGCTAAAGAGAAGAGAATTATAATTATAACGCCTCTACTATATACCTATAAGCCTAATAGCTTAGCAGAGAAAGCTAGCTAAGAGCTTATTACTAAGTTAATTAAGATACATATAAGCGCTAATCTTCTAGCTAGGCTCTAGCTAGTAATTATAAACGCAGTAGCCTAACTCTATAGAATAAGTCTATTATAGCTTTATAGCTATTAATCTCTAGATTAGGTATTATATAAATAGTTTAGAAAGTATTTCTAATATTATTAGCTATCTAAGATTAGGCACTAGGCTACTAATCTTTACCTAGATTAGAGTAGAATCTATACTTATAGCTATTAAGCGTATCTACTTAATAGTAATTACGTAGCTAGAAAGCACTATTAAGACTTTAAAGTTAAGTCTTATAGCTATATAGAATATCTTATTAGCTATTAAGCTTCTAATATTTATTATATATAGATACTAGCAATTAATTAGGTAATTACAACTTATAACGTTACTTTTAATAAGTAGAAGTTCTATTAAGGTAAGCGTAAAGAGAAGCTAACTAGAGATTAAGTAATTAAGTAGATTAAAATACTTAATAATAGTAAGCTAGATAATTCTATAGAAAAGTTTAATATTCTTTCTATTAATTAAATAGTAAGTATAGTAGAGCTATTAACTACTAAGTAAGATCTTAGAAGTAACGTAGACTATAATTAAAGTAATAAAGTTAGTCTATCTATTAAACATAATTAAAGCTTTATTAATTTAATAGAGATAGAGTATAAGGCTAGTGTTCTATTAGAAATTTCTAATAATTAGTAGCTTTCTACTAGGCTTACTACTCTAGAATCTATGCCTAAGCGTAAGATTTTAAAGATAGGTAATTAAAGTAATTATAGAGTTTCTAATAGTTAAAAAGTAGTGTACACGTTTAAGAGAGCTAACCTATTAGAGTCTAGAGGTAGAGAGCCTTCTATACATAGATTAGAAGATCTAACTCTATTTATTAAGTCTATTATAATAGACTTTAGTTCTATAGAAATAGATAAAAGACTAGCTTAACTAAAGTAAGCGCTAAAGAGACTAAGAGGTAGGCTATCTAAATTAGTAGCCTTTTCTTAATAATTAATATAGCTATAAAATTAGCTAATAGCTAAATTCTCTAGAATGCGCTATAGTAGAAGAGTTATAGGTAAAGAGCCTAAGCGCTCTTTTTCTATAAATGTCTATTAACTATTAAGACGCCTAAAAGGTAAAACTAAATAGCCTACTTAGCCTAGTAATTAACTAGAGAGTAATAGCGTAGGTAGCGTAAATGTAGTAATTATAGGCTTAGTTAATAAGTAAACCTAGATTAACTTTTATAAGACCTATCTCTCTAGTCTTTAAGAAGACTAGAATAATTAAGCTAGCTATAAGACTATAAACTCTATTATTATAGCTACTACGCTTAGTAAGTATAAGCTAAAGGCTACTTACTAACACTATAATAATCTTTAAGAGCTACCTAGGTTATAGAAATAACTAATCTAGTACCTAATATATATACTCTTTAAAGATACCTCTAAGAGAAAGATTAATTAGCTAAGTAAGAAGAGAATCTAAATAGAAATCTATAGGTTAAAAGTCTAAGATTAGCTACTTCTATTAAAATAGGTGTAGACTTATAAGTATAATTAGAATAGCTATCTTCTTAAATATAAAGCTTAAATTATAGTTTATAGTAATCTCTAGAAGAAGAACTTAATTAATATAACTTATATAGTAATACTTACTATAAAGTTCTTTTACGCTATAATAGTAATTACTACCTAGAGTAATCTAGAGATTAAATAGTTTAATATTATAGAAGCGTTTTTTAACGTAAAGATTATAGTAGAGAACCTAGTAATTTATAAGATGCTAGATAGCTTTAGAAAGCTAGAATTATGTGTATAGCTTAACTACGCGCTCTATAGATTATAAGACTCTCTACTATTATAGTATAAGAAGTTCTTAGAAACGCTAAAAGCTATTAGCATAATAGCTTCTTAAGAAGAGCTCTACCTCTTCTTTAATTAAGAACATAAGATTTTTATTTTCTTCTATATTAATAATATTCTATTACTCTATTATAAGAATATAGAGTAATAGGTAATAGCTATATAGGCTAAGATCTCTAGCAAGTATAAGATCTAAGATTAGAGAGATGTAGAATAGTTTCTTAGTATTTATATAATTAGAGACTAATATCTAAAGATAATTATACTTATTTATAATACGTATATAGATAAGATACTTAAGAAGTTTAAGCTTAGAGATAGATCTTTTTCTCTAACGCCTCTACTATTAGAAGAGCTAATTAAGAATACTAGAGAAGCAACTAAGCCTAAGATTAAAAG